>NC_041360.1:20146876-20276876 GCF_900634415.1 Cottoperca gobio
CATCCACTCTGCTGCATCTTCTGTGTAATTAAGTCCAGCATACAATACCATAACACGTTTATACAAAAACCTAAAATCAGCCAGAATCTTTCAGTAACAGCTGATTCAGCGTACCGAAACCTCCACCACGGTGTACGAGAGCTTATTGAAACATGTAAACAAAAGGGATTTATGGATCTGATGTTGAATAGTTTCATGTTTACATAAAAACAACACTGTTGTATCTAAATGAAGAGCATTTCTTTGACACAATCAGCAGTAGACATTATCCTGTCAACACCTAATAAAAGAATTGACATGATAAAGAGAGCATTTAGATGTTTCAGCAAGGGTTTGTCATTTTTACCTTTAATTCAAATCTACAATAAGAGCAGACATTCCTCAGCAAGGCTCCACATAGTGGTGATGCATAACATTATCTATTTATTTATCGTTTCAATTACATAAGAAAAATATAATAATCTAGGAGAGAAGCACGTGTGATGCTGACGGCGAGGAGCTGATATGTACTGCCTTTTATTAAATCCAAGTCCTTACTGTACGTTAAAACTATCTTCCGATATACACATATCCACAGCAGTGCATTTTCAAGTTGTTCGTCTCTGTGGTTTGAGGAACAGGGAGACACCGCAGGAGCGTTCGGATGGTCCATAACGGGATGAAGAGAGCCTGCTGAAGAGAGGCCGACCTCACCACATGTGGGTTTCTCGGATCTCTGCGATCACCTGGCTGGCTTTCTGCAAAGCCTGGACACAGAAATAAAAAATGTAAAACTCTGAATGATTCCCACACCCTGTGCATGTTGGGTAGGTACAGTAGTGGGGTATACTGTTTCTACATCAACAAGTACTTGTACAATGAACAATATTACTTTAAATTGTCTTAAAACAGTCAGGTGACGATATGAACATTGAAACAGCTGCTGAAGCCTCAAATAAACTTCAGATAAACTTTTAAATATATTTTTGCACAGATCGTGGATTTTGTCTCCCATCACTTACATTGAAACCGCTTTAGGAACGGATCGGAAGGATAACAGCAAGAATCAGAAACATCTAAATGTCTATTGTTAAGACATTAAAACTGTGAACCTATCCGATTTGATCTGGATTTACGTAAGTCTTTAAGGAAATGTTTTAAAAATAGGCCTGACGAAGAACACTGACTTTAATGAGCAGTGAGCATATGACTGATACAGGATCTTGTTTTGGCGATCCATTGCGACACTTGATAAATCTGTTACCTTGAGCATGTCAGCGGCCTCGTTGCGTCTCTGAGCCATGTCCTCGGACTCTGTCAGCAGGTCGTCCAGCAGGCCAGCCTTGTATAACTTCCCCACCAGCTCACTCTGCAGGCAGTCCTTCACGTGGTTCACCAGGAAGTGCATCACGGCCTTCGGTACACTGAGGATAAACAACAACAGAGAGGGGGGGGGGGGGGTACAACACATAAGAAGGGATCAATAACACCAATATTTTAAAAATGTTATCATGGTGGGTGAAAACCCAGCGAGGCCGAGTACACGTGTACCTGTCCTGGATGTTTTTCCGCACGATAAGGAAGTATGACTTGATGAGTCTCTCGATGACCTCGCAGTCCCTCTGCTCCCGAGCAGACAACTTCCTGGACACTGGAACAGGCTGGCGATGAAAATAAATATTAATAACACATTTAAAAAAGCATGTTGACACAAAAAGGATGACTAAATATAATTTAAGTCGGACTTTAATGCATTAAGTGGGATCATAGACTGCAGAAGAAGTGGAGGGGAACACATTGCTGCGCCGCTATCCTGATTGACAGGTCGTTGTGGTAGTGACTCATCAATCCTGCTTTATCATTGAAAGCTATGTTCACTTTTGAGTGGGATGTGACAAAGAAAAAGCAAACATAAAACAGTCAAACTAATAAAACTATTCAGTGCAATGGTGCACTTACTATGGCTGTATTACAAAGTGTGTGAGCCCCACATCTTTCCCTAAAGCCTTCTACTATGTCTTGTTGTTCTCCATATGATATATTGTTGTAGAGCAATAACTAACATTTTAAATGTTCACATGATTTAAATCACCCGACTACAATGAGTACTAGTATTTGGGAACTATACAAGACAATAAACTGACATTGGAGAGTAACGCTGACATGGTGGACAAGGAAAGCAAGCAGCGTCTCTTTAGTCTCAGGAAACTCTCTGAGCTCTAACAGCACTCTGATGACAACATGTTATCCATCTTTTATTGAGTCTGTGTTCACTTTCTTTTTTATCTGCTGGTATAAATCTCTCAAGGTCAATCACAGAAATGTATCCCATAAGGAAGTCAGTGTCTGCAGCAAAATAAAACTGCAGGATCTTTTTTTTTATTTGATTGAGTATGTATCGCTTTGAATGGTCTTATATGTGTGCTAATGTATGCATCCCTCTGCACCACTGGGGACAGATAAAGTTATTGATTGACGAGACATGGAGGATCTCTCGAGCCGATAGACAACACATGAGGAGTACCCACCACATCGAGCAGGTTGACAGCGTAGCCCTTCTGCGGGCTTGAAGGATACGGGTGCTGCATCATGGTTCTGTCACCAGCTGATCCGTCCTCTCCCTTCCTCAACATGCCTCTCCAGTTCCCCGTCCCCCCGTCTGTCTGCTCGCTGCCAGGGCCGCTCTGAGAGCCACCGGCTGCTGCCTACAGAGAGGAGAGAGACGGGGAGTGAGGACGTGTGAGGAATCCTGAACATGCTCAGGCACTTACAAAGGCTTGAAATGCATCATGTGTAATAAAGGTTAATAAATTATGTATACAAACAGAGTACAGAGGTAAGAATATTAATGTACATTTTCAACAGTGTAAAATCATAGCATGCCACTGGCCTTCTTTGACATTACTGCAAAGAAGTGAATTTAGAGTATTCCTAACACACCGACAGGCACAGTGCATAACACACATTAACCAGGTTAAGGATGGGAAGATATGAAGATAATATATATCCTGAAATAAGTTTTTAACACACGTTTCCCTCAGAAATAACCCCCTTTGTCTCTAGTACCATGACTTTATTAGGCCATTGCAGGGAATTTTGCAAATCAATAAGTAGGACTAGTTTATGGCAATATTGGATGTACAGGATTTTTGTCATCAATTTGATAAAGTTGACTTATTTCTCAGAAGGAGACTATGATATCTGGTCATTTCATGTTTCCCCCCGCCCCCAACAGAATTTAGAGAAAATGTACTCTACCATATATTGCCATCTCATTATAAAATGATATTTTCCATATCGTCCACTCTTACTAATGTTAATGTTTTCTTCAAGTAAAACAGCTCATGCCAAATGAGTATGACTGTATTTTAATAAGCAATATTATATAAGCTGTCCGTAGTTTGCAATCAGCATGCAGCAAAATGGGTTAGATACAGATAGGTTGAGAGTGAAGGTCAAGTGAAGGTCAAAGGTCATTCAGATCATGGTTAAAAACCTCCCCTCAAATCCCACTGCATTCTCAGGACACTATAGGCCCAACTACCTACTGCAACAGGGGTTTGAATTTAGAGGAGTACAGAACTTTCAAATATGATCTGAGAAAGGTTTGAACTGGGAAATGAGGACGACAGTAAGGACTTGGGGGTGGGCAGAGGTTAAATGTGGGCAGGCAGTACGTGAACGGGACACACCTTGGTGGCCTCGCCCTCGAGGGCAAGAGGCTCAGTGGGGGAGAGAGACTGCCCACCTGGGCCATTAAAGGACTAGAGAAAGACAACATTAAGAAGAAAAGGGGTGATCGAAAAGTGGCAGGCGCTACAGAGAGGGGGGTGCAGGAACTAAACATAATGAGAAGAACTGTGTTAGGTTTCATTCGGAAGAACTTAGAAGTTTGTGAATTCTTTAGTGAAGGTGGACTGAGGCTTTGCGTGCGAGTGGTAGAACATCTGTTAAAGCCTGTTACAATAAAATGTTAAAATCATGGAGACTAACGGCACCTTGTCTCTGGGGACGGCAGGGGGCAGGTCTCTCATTCTGTTGCGTCTCTGCTCCTACGTAAAGGAAGTTTGAAAAAAAATGCAAATCTGTCAAATCTCTAAAGAGGACAAAGTAGAAAGTTAACCGTGTGTACATCACAACATGCGACCCCTAACATTGTGATTTGATACATTGTTATCACAAACACATCGACTATAGCGGCTTTAACCATAACAAAAGCATTTTAACAGATTCAAAGAACTGTAATGTGTCTTACCTCAATGTTATTGTTCATGAGGCCACAGGCATCAGCAAAGTCAGGATGCTTGGTGTTGATATAAGCCAGCTCAATGGCAACCAGGTTGTGAACCTGAAAAATAAAAGATTGGTTAATCACTTCTAGGATGCCCATAAACTTCGCTTAAAAATGCTCTGATGGATTTAGTGTGAGCAGGTCCCGACCATTTCATTGGTGACCGGGAGTCTCTTTCTGAGTAACGAGGTGACCACTTCTACTATGGCATCATGGAGCTTTGGAAACCTCAGTAACTCCTGCAGAGATAAACAATCGTCATAATTAGTTTTTGTTTACATTTAATACACTAGTAGAACAGTGACGTGGTTAGTTTTGTGGATTTACATCATGCAACTGTGCTTTAGCCTTTACTGTGCATGTGTGATCGTGTTTCTCACCTGTGTGCTGTAGTTGCTGCAGTGCTGGATAATCCTCTGCATCTCCTCGTGAACCAGCTCCACGCAGCGCAGACTGGGCTCCTCCAGGCGCTTGACCTGCCGCTTCACCAGCAGCTCAAACGAAACCTCAGGCACGAATAAAGCAGGCCTCGGGCCCTGTCGTAATACAATGAAACTATAAGTCTTCAAGTCCCATTTAAAAAAAGACAGATTACACGTTAAAGAGGGAGCAGAAACCCACCGTTGCATTTCTGATTGCTGTGAGCACATCGATGGTTGTCAGACCGCCCAGAGGATCTACTGACTCCAATGTGCGACCAAACGTTTCATGAAATATATAACAGATTCTTGCTCCACCACATCTGAAATGGAGGAGAGTAAACTCCATTAAACATACGCTTGAGCACTTAGTATAACAGTACTTAGCGCTTAGTATATACGCAATAGTATTGATGCTAGCCCCCCTTAGTGGTGTATGAAGGTACATGCAACCAGGAGAGTTGTGTAACTCACAGCTCAGTTGTCTCGATGTACTTGGCCGTGCCCTCTATGGTGTGGCAGTACTCCGCAGCAAACTTGGTGATGAGCTGCAGCAACGTGGAGCTCTTGTCGTCGACAGGTTCACCATAACCGTTGAGTAACGACTGGTACTGCGCTGCCAGCACGTTGATCCTCGTCTTCAGCTCAGGGAGACAGTCTCTGATGTGGTGCATGAGTAACCTTTGATGACACGTTGATTGGGAAACAAAGAGGGAGATTTATTGCAGACTACAACAGTACGTTAACGTGGAAGACTTAGAGGTCACGGTCTTAATTTCCACTCACAGTAACTTAATATATATTTAAAAAACAAAGGAATACATCACTTCCAACTCCATACCTGTTCAATGTTCTGGCCAGATATTTGGTTCCATTTCTGTTGGCAAGGGACGGGTACTTCTTCTGTAGGAAGGCATATTCATCACGGGTGGCATCTGCCACCAACTTCCTCTGATTGATATCCAACTGACTCCTAAGAAAATGCACAAAAGAAAATACTCACGGTCATGAGACCACCCCCCACCATATGACTATAGTTTAGCTTTATTGACACAAACTCTCAGATTAAGGTGACATTCGAGTTAATGGTATTTATTAGTTTCAAATCATCTTGTTTGTTGGTACGGTGTCGCTGCCGTTTGTCCTCAGCTTTGTATAGTTTTTAATCGTTTTATGGTGAAGTCAAAAAACGATTTCCCACCACATGGACAATAAAGTGCGTTTGTTCCTTCCTTCTTCCCTCACTTCCTCACTAACTAACGTGGCACACCAGTGCAGCGTTACCTGTTAACGACTCCAATAATGCCCAGTTTGACAGGAATGACTCTGCCCATTAATACATCCATGGCATCTGTGCCAGCATCCATCAGATCCAGCTTGGTCACCACTGCTAGCGTCCTTCTGCCTAAAGACAAAGACATCATACCCACCTGTCAAAAAATACCGAGGAAGGAAATGCAAAGAGTACGGGACGGTGAAATAAGGCCATATGCAAATGAGACAATACAAAGTAAAAAACTGAAATCAAGTAAAAGTAATGTTTTCTTTATATAGCCCGATACCACAAATCACAAATTTGCCTCAAGGGGCTTTTTTTCTTCTTTTAACAATCGGTACAGCATAAGACAGAAAGAGCAACGGAAAGTAAAGAAAGCATAAACAACAAGACCATTTACCATCAGGGTCCACCTCGCGGGCCACTTTAAGGGCCTCCGAGGTTGCCATGTCTGTATTGGCAGCAGTCACAGCCAGGATGATGGAGTTGGGGTTGCAGATGTACTTGAAGATCAATTCTCTGATCTGGGACTCTATGTCTTTGGGCTGGTCTCCCACCGGTAACTGTTTTAACAAATACACACACACACATTGACTTCTAACCATGGAAGTCATCTGACTGCGGGATCATTTTGAGGTTCATAGATTGCTCAGGTTTGAACACGGAGAAGCGAGAGGGAAACCTGTCTCACCTTTGTAATTCCAGGAAGGTCCACCAATGTGAGGTTCACAACGTGTGGCGAGAAGATTTTCAGGTGAATGGGTTCATCACTAATACCCTAAAAAAAACAAAGACAAATGATCTTACAGGCTGATATTACTTCAGAGGTTGATTCAAAAAGCTCAGGTTTGTCCAAGGATATCATTTATTTTTTGGAAACTTTTGACGTTCCCTCTTCATGGCTGTAATTAGTATACCTTGTTATTGCCAGAAATTCTTTCCGTTTCTGCTTCGATTTCTTGCCTGATCTCTTCGAAGTCGGTATAGATCTGGAAGAGCAATTCAACCACGAAAGGTAAAGACTCAAAGCAACAATAATGCAAGCAGAAGTTTCTGATATTCAAAGAACAATAACACCATTGACCAAAAATAGGGTACGGGATTCGTTTTCAAAGAGACTTCCTGTTTAGTATCATGAGGCTATCAGCACATCAAAAGGGTTTCCTTGTTGAAACATAATAAACTATGTGGAACTCAAGAGACACAATTCAGCCTTGTAAGACATTTACCCAACAGCCACACACATATTTTTGGCTACAGAGAGGGTGAGTGATAAGTTATAAACATACCACAAAACCACAGAATGTCCTCATGTACCTAATGCTTAAATGTCAGTGAATCAATACAGGATACAGAACAAGGGTATTGAAGATCAGGGACAGTGTATCAAATATTCAGATGTTTCTATATATACACACACACACAGTACAGCAGTGGTGGGAGACTCCATTGAGAGTTTAGTTTTCGGGCAGACAAGACTGTGAGGACACGAGTGTGACAACTGTACCTTGTTTTTGGTGTGTAGAAATTTGCCCCATTCCTCTCCGTCGATGCCTGCAGAAATACAAAGATGATGACATATGTTTCAGTTACTGATGTGACACATGCGGCCTTGAGATCACAGTTACTATTATTACTAGTGCTATGTCTCATGGGAGGCAAATATGGGATGGAAAAACTCTTCAGAGAAGAATCCAGAGCTGAAAGGTAAAAAAACTAAAATAAAAGAGTCGAACAACTGTTGATTTCATGTCATGGAAGCAAATACAAGCTTTAAGCAAGATAAAATAAAAGCATGTGCATTTTGGGACGCAGAGACCTAGAGTCTTTATCTCAGCAGCAATAATCAACATCACAACAAAAACAAGGAAACACTATTACATGGGTGGAGTCTGTTAGTCATCTTATGAGTCATAGGTAGACTTTTCAAATTTAAAAACATAGCACAAAACGAGTATAAGACAGGGAATCTGCTCATTTCAATTGTCTAACTTCAACTGACAGAGACCAGCCTAAGTCGAGGGGAGAGCTTGAGCTGAGTAAAGTGAAGCCACATGGTTTGGCAGCTTTGGAAAAGCTACACAAATGCAAGGCAGGATGGGGCAGAATGGGCCAAAGAGACAGGGGAGGTTATGTGATATACAAACACAATAAGGAAAAGAACAAGGAAAAGGAGACCTCTGTAAAGGCGTCCATTTTTCTTGGATTCTGTGATTAAAGAGAGATGACAGGAGACAAAAGGATTAGCCTGGCTATCTCAGCTCCTGCATGACACTGCAGCAATGCAGAAATGCAGAGTCGCTCTGAGGTCGTTCCCAGAGGACTGCATTGAATAAATGCAGGATCTTGGCACATTTTGCCCATGTTCTTTTCACTAAGAGGTGGATGGCATCTGTGCCCAGTTAAACTGCTGTTCCTTTCACAATATAAATCCATGTCATAGTTGAATAAATAATTATTATAGCACTGTAGCAGAGAAGTCTCATGACCTTGGAAAGTGTACGTTTAAGATCTCCTTTACATTTAAATCTTAAAAAGTGTTCTAGGTCAGTGAAAGTGAAGCACAGCAAAGAAGTCATATTGCTAAATTGAAATGATTCCAACTTAATATGCAACAACTCCACAGATACAGAAATAACAGAGGTGACAGTGATGTTACCATTCTCTTCATTGGTTTTCCTGCGGTCCTCTGGATCGATGTGCACTAGCTGTAGGATAAGGGGTCGGCGTGTGACGATGCCAGTGCCACGTGGCAGGAGGTCCCTGCCAACCAGGCTTTCTAAAACCGAACTCTTTCCACTGCTCTGTAGAAAACAACAACAACATAAACAAAACCATTAGTGGGGAGACTGGAGTATGAATGACTTGTGGATAAGAGAAATCAGTCTTCCCATAGTGCAGATACAGACAAAACACACTGTGCTGAGGTTGACTATATTTGACACTATCTGTGTGCACATTCAAAACTATTAATCCGCAATCACTGCAGAGACTTTTCCAGGGGCTCAGGAACCACTTCAGGAACTCGGGAACCTGAACTGCATTCTGAACAAAGAAGTCAATGTCTAATTTACTTCTGGGCCTGAAAAAAGTTCCTGCTCAGGGGTACTTTCAGATCCAGACCCGAGGAACTATTGGGGCGAAGTTTGCAGTGGTGAACGTCAGTCACTGATTGAACACAAACCTTGTGGCAGTTTCAACTTGTGTACTGTTTTCTTTCACACAAGCACCAGGTGCAACTGGGAGGACATTTCTGGTTCATTGGCATGTGTGGTGAAGTAACTCCTAATGGGATCTGGTTAACTGAAATACCTCACTTAGCTCACTTGGGGACTGCTACAGATTTAGGAGATGAAAAATGTAATCAGTGACTTCTTAAGTAGGATTAATGTTGTTTTGACTGATATAAGGTAGGCCTATTAATAGACCTTACAGGGATAAGAAATACTCGGCATCAGGTCTCAGTTTCAGCTGTCCTTAACTGAAGGTCTTTGGCGATTTGGGCCTTTGTGGATCCCAGACATTTAAAACACCATTTGGCTTTCCTTGTCTCACTGCAACACAATCAGATGCTTGCCAAAAGGTCTGACACATCCTATTAGCTGATCAGTGAAAGTAAATGTGGTAGACACAACCTGCCACTTTAAACCAATTAACTTTAATGTGTGCACAAGATAGTTTAGTTGACAGGGCAAGTGTATTAGAGAAGAAATAGGTTGATTTTACTTCATGGTCACTGGTTTAGGTTACTGTTAAATTGTATTGTTTTAAACTTTAGTATAAAGACTTATAGTATTTTTAGGATAGTGATCTTAACTGCTTATTCGCTAACTGTCAGCTAAAAACATTGCTAGCCACATAATGTAAGATCACATGTAGCTAGCTAATGCTACATTAGCGGCTAAGTAAGTTATCTTAGATTTAAAAAGGCAAAGCCTATGTAAGGTCAGTCAACACAGTTATGTCTACTAAACCATAATGAAAGTGAAAGAAAACTGAGGTTTGCATACCAGAAGAAGCCAAAACAATAAGTTGTCGCAGGCTAACTAACTTGCTAGCCTTAAAGCAAAGTGACGTTTCTCACCTGAGTTCCCACAACAACTATCTGCGGCAGTTGAATTATGTCTGCGCCGACCGTGTTAAATACATCCTGCAGTTTGTTTATGACAGGAATAAGGGCCTCCATGAGTTCCGATATTGATCTCGACCTGTCAAATAGGCAACTTTCTTTACCCTGCCGCCGCACAGGGTGACAAAGTCATTCAATGATGGCTAAAGCTACTGGCGTCTCTTGGACCTACTAACAACTGCGCACACAGTTGCTCAGAGTTGAATCATGGGAGTTGAAGTTCACTAGAGTCCCGCTCAATATCCCTGTGATTGTGGTTTGACTTTTGCTGAACTACATTTCCTACAGGTGACGTCATACTCGTGTCCACCAATGAAAATAAGTAAATACATTATTTTTCCTCGACGCAACCGTAACTAAGGTGAGCGCCAAAATATTTACATCTCACAGCCAGACCACATTTTTAGAAACACCTTCAGCTCTTTCAAATCCGTAAGACTTGTGATACAACAACTACTCTATTATAGCCTGGCTGATACTGGATTTTAGAGGCCAATTATATTGTTTTTTGTCGATAAACAACCCGTCATTTTGGTTATTAAAGATGTATTTAAAATAAAGATGATCAATAAACCAGGCTTGATTAAAATCTAATAATGTTTTTTAATGTAATTTTTCATCCATTACAAATAAGAGGTCCTGTATTCAAAACGTTTATTTATATTATCTGCAAAATGTAAAATAAAATAAAAATAATTTACAGTGAAAAGTATCTAATGAAATTCTTTCAGGCAGAATGACTGTCTCACAAACAAAAATGTAAACCGACGGAAGTTCAGTTTGGTCTCTTTTTATTTCTCAAAACACATTTTATACAAATTTGAAAGTGCCATTGAATATTTACAACACTATCATTATCAGAAATACATATTGCACACTACAACGCAAAAGGAAAACGTCACTGTGACGAGTTAAAGGTACAAGGTAACAAATGATATGTAAGGAAAACAGTATCTACTGGGGTTTTCATCAACTAGTCAACACCATTTATAGAATGTACAGAACATTGATGCTTGTATGTACTTTTACATACAGTATTTCTTCAGCATTGTTGTACTGCAACAATATTGTAAATGTTTACTCTCTCCATTAAAAAAAAAAAATTGTCACAAGCACAATTAGAAGTAATAAAACCTGTCTGTGCTGTGGTCAGATTGCAGTTAAATTGGTCATCTGCAAGTTAGTTTACACATAGAACAATCTTTGTAGTTTGTCTGCCATGCCAGTCAAAGGTTTTTATTTATATTTTATGGTTAAATTTCAACCATTGTAATTGAAAATTTAAATGTCGTACTCTACATCTAAAACATATTGAGTTTGATCCAGAATTCAGATATGGTTGACTTTTTTTGTATGAATGGCTTCAATCTAGATGTCCTCTGCCACTATGAGGTACACAAACAGAACAGTATAGGCTTTTCACTTAATTGTAATTGAAAGGATAGAGTCACAAACATTTCTCTATTTAATTATACCTATTACACCTTATAAATGTGACTGGCAGTGTAGAGTACATGAACATATCAACAAGACGTGGCACAAATAACAGCCAACTTATGGAGGGTCACATACTTTTGTTGACATTGCTGACATAAGCAAAAATATACTGACTATTGTTTCTACCTTCAGTGTTTTGAGACCCACAATGGAAAAACCTATACAAAAGAAACTGTACAAAATAACAGAATGGAAGGAGTGAACTAGTGATGAACTCACACAAGTATTCCTGTACTAAATTCAGCATTCAGTAAACTTAACAAATTCCACTATTAAAGGTGCTTAAAATACTGACAAAATACTCTGTCGAGTTTCTTTCAACAAGTGAAAAACTACTACAATCATGTACAAGTCCATGAGTAACACACACACACACACACACACACACACACACACACAGGGAATATCTGAACAAAACATAGCTTATCTGAGTTTAGACCTAAGATAAGTAAACTGAGTGTCACCGTTTGTCATTCTGTGCCTGAATTTCAGATGTCAATGTCACTGCTCAAATGTCACAGCATTTGAACCAAGTGGCTTACTGTTACCTAATCGATACAACAGTATTGTATGCAGTTAAGGCAATTTTGCATCTGAAGTCATTTTACATTGCAATTTAAGATGCCGTGCAGTCTGTGTATGTGGTTACCATATTCCCTCTGCGCTGTGTCACTGTTCTACAGTGTTGTTTTGATGCGCCATGAAACCTGTTGTCAGTCTGTTTGGTGTGTCTGTCAAAGGTAAACATTTTCTCTATGTCGTCGTACATGTCATCAAAGACACCTGCTCCAAAACCTCCTTGAAAGTGTCTCTTATGTCTGCTGTGGGACTCCTTGTGGGACCTGGACTGTTCATCAAAGTGTCTTCGATGACGAGCATGCCTGTTCTGGCTGTGGATGTCAAAGTCTTTGAAAATGTCATCAAAGTTGAAGCTGAAAGGTTGGTGAGCACCCTGTCTATGCCTGCCTGGCGTCTCCCCAGTGAAGTATTCAGAGGTATCACCGAACTGGTCATATTCTCTTCTTCTGGTTTCATCTGATAACGTTTCATAAGCTGCACAAAAGGAAAACAAATCAGTCAATACTGAACAAGTTTACTACTGTATCTCATCAACATTTTAAAAAGGCCTAACTAAAGTTCATGAAAAGTGTAACATAGTAACATGCAAGCACAGGCATGTTTATCTTCCAGAGGTCTTGTATTGAAAACTAGAAAGGCTAAACAATTATTTGATCTCATTCCATGCTGGCCCAAATTTAACATTAGAAATAAGAATATTATTCCAGTATGTACGAGAAAAAATAATTGTTCACACCCAGACCAAAAAGAAAGATTCAACTGTACCTTCAGCAATTTCTCTGAATCTCACTTCAGCGTCTGGGCTCTTGTTCTTGTCTGGATGATGTTTCATTGCAAGCTTGTGGAAAGCTTTTTTTATCTGTCGCTCAGTTGCATCTTTAGGCACTCCCAGTATATCATAAAAGTCCTTCCTAGCAAGTATCAGCTCTGTTATCATGAGGATGCATACTGCAAACGTTAAAGCAGACTGTGCAGTTGCCATAGCTCTGGTGCCCCCTGCATTGAAGAGAAAACGATCAGTTGGTAAGGTAAATGTGTTGCATGCAATAAAATACAGGAGTGTGAACGAGTTAATTACAGTTAACACATTGAAACAACAAAGCACTTTAGTTAGTAGCTAGCTTATATACAATAGTATAGTACGTATTTTAGCTAGATGCCATTGCCATAGTAACTACTGTTAACTGACTAATGTGACAGTTAAAATGTTGATGTTTATTGTGTTTTTCCTTGAAGTTAGCTTGGATTCACACTGCACACCACAATAACATTTGTGCTATATTCTAATAACCTCTGCCACATAAATTATTTCCCCCAGAAAGATAGATTAACGCAAGATTATATGTCATATAAATGAGTTTTAACGTTATATTTGACAGTTTTCACCATTGTTATCATAGACATCAACCGTCAACCTTAACGTTAGCTGACGTTGCTAACACAGAGTACTGCCCATGTAGCTACCTTTCGGTCTGTCTTTTAGACCCACACTTACCTTGTAGGGGGACACGAGTGCTGCTTATAGCTGGTGTGTTGCACTTCTGCCAATTAAACTATTTACCCCGCTCTAAACATGACAGTGTGCAGTTGCAGTAGTCAGTGTTAACGAGAAGCAGCAGCGATCAGAAGCAGCATCGTTTCCATGTCTTCTTCGATACTTTAACTGCATCAGGGTAACTAGACGTCACGCGTTAGTACACTTCCGCCCTCTGTCGGTCAAAGCCGTTAATACCTAACTGTCCGATCGTGACCCTGAAGTTGTTGTGAGTGTTTACAGCAACGATGTACTGATTTTGTATAGTATAGTCGAACTTATTGCTACTACTAGCTAGTTACTAAGTCTTACTATTAATATTATATTATGAATACTGTGATAGTATATATTTTGAAGTATATTTAAACTGTTTTTGACTAATTGTGTGATCATAATGTCTCGAAAAAGAGTAGTCACCACATTACTAAGTATTTGCGTAGCGCTCCATTTGTTGATACGTCAATTCCGCCTTATACGTAGAAGGGTGGGGATCCGTTTATGATATTGAGCGCTAACTCCGCCTACCTAGGAGAAGTCCAGTGTACGCCGGTAACTATTAAACGACTCTGCTACGGTTAACGGTGGAGCATTTCCGCAACCAATCAACAGACTCCGTTTAAGGGGCCGAGCGGTATACAGCCAATTGCAAAGCACATGGTATGTCACGTGATCATTGTTTTTCTTTTGATTGACGTCGTATTATGGACATATAGCAGGTCAAGTGAACCTTTATATTCTGTTAACGTTAACAAAGGATGGCGACTCAATGAGAATATTAAAGGATTCCTTGCTTTTATGATACAGCAACCTAATAAGGTATGGGTTGTTATGTTTAACGTGGCCTTTATGTTTATTTACGAGTTAGCGAGTGGAGCTAGTGGAGCTAGTGGAGCTAACAGCTAACGTTAGTTGCTGATGTTGACATGTTATTCTGAGTAGAAGTTTGCTATTTTGTCGTCCTCCCAGTTAGGATCATTTATCAAAGAGATTTTACTTGTGAAGAAAACAGCAGCATTTCCAGAAGCTATTTTTAGAAGCAGTCAGTAGTTGTATTCCACGTCATGCCATTTTCATAATTTTCTTTCTTGCTGTTTTACTTTCTTCCATGTGTACATCAATTTGTGTTGTTGTTTATCACCAGGTTGATGAAAAGGAAGAGCATAGGCGTAATATTGCTGTGGTTGGTTCAAACTCTTGTCACCTGAAAGAATGAGTCATAAATGGGCTCTAAATACCTGGGTGAAAGTAAGCAGAACATTTAATTTGTGGCAAACACATGCCCGCAAGTCAGCAGCATCACTTCCCTTGTGTGGTACCTCTCACTGCAGAGTTAATTTAAAACAACCTCATTGCTACAAGGTTGGACATCTCAGCTGGAGGCACATCCATCACCTGAGGATCACTGGGCGTAAAGGATGGCTCTGTAAAGCTAACCAGGTTCGACAAAGGCTTGGACTCCACACCAGCACCTTGTATTTGAACACTTCAGCCTCGCGGTGGTCTGCTGGTCTAAGCCAACACATGTCGCGTGTCAGGAACACACTGGACACAGTTTCCAAAGCTGTGAGTGGCAAACATACTGAACTTCTCTCCAAAATTGCCAGGCTCAAGCCTAATTCTTTAAAGGATGAGACAAAGTCAAGTGTTGAGTCAGCGGCAAAAGCTGAGAAGCGTGAAGTCATGCCTAATCCTGCTCCCACTAATGCTGCTCCCCCTTCTTCATCTACTACACCCAAACCTATATGTAACTCATCATCTGCCAGGCCTTCTATTCCTACTTCTGCTGCTACATTTGATGCAAGTGCCACTACCTCCACTCATCCTCACAACTCTAACCAAGCAACTGTCATGGCCACAATCCTGACTGTGCGTGAATTTAAGGAGAAAAGGCTGAGACGTGTTGTTCCCGCTGTCAAAGCCAGGAAGCAAGAGGAGCCTAAGCTTTCACTGGGTGATAATGAGAGCAAGTGCACAATTTCCAAACAAACCCCAGCACTTTTCCATCCCAGCACCTTTTCAGTCAACCTGGATGACACTTACAACTACCTGGCCCATCACATCAACTCCTACTTTGGCAGCAGTACAAACACTCAGGACAAGAAAGTGGACAATCTTGACCATTCCTCCGCTTCCTCTCAGGGTCAACAAACTAGTGAACTCATACCAGTTTCTGTTAAAATAGTCTCTGTTGCTCCAGTTACACCACCTTCCACTAAGAAAGGTTTAGGACACTACCTGTCCTACTCAGCTCCCACTGTACAAGCCTTTGTAGGAAGCTACATTGCTCCCCTGGTCCCAAGGTTTAGGGCAGCAGAGTCCAAACCTGCTACAGTGGAGGAAAAGAAGTCTCAGGATGCACCTGTCAAACAGGTTCAGGCCACAATTAATAAGGAACAGAAGTTTGCAGAGGAGAAAGCCAATAAACTTCTGCTTCAAAGGGAGAAGGTAAGTCTACAAAAAGCTGTGTCTATGTTTGAGCGAAACATGATACCCACGTCAGATAGTTCAGAGTATGTAGTATGTTATAGCAGCGTGCCTACTGTCCAGACTTTGATCAGAGCTCTTGCCACTCTATATGTCCAAAGGTAGTGTAGTGTGCTGACGTGTTGCCTGAGTTCTCGGAATCTATTTTCAAAAATAACCCCCTTGTGGAGTTAGAGGGCCCAGAGGGTGTTTACGTTACAGGCCCAGCCATGCCTTTATGTTGTGGAGACATAAACACAACTGACATTCAGTTAATGTCAAGGCTGGATTGAGTATTTGAAATGGGAACTAAAAATATGTTTTGTTTAAAATAGCAGAAACATTGCATGGTTCATGTCCTTTGGCTGATGTTATTATAAATACGTATTATCAAGGGAACACAATCTAATTAAAGATAGGTTGACTATTTAGGAATAATAACTTAGTTACTTTAGTGGCAACTTTGTCATCAAGTTGCTTATGATTTAACCACCCTCCACAGTCAATTGGCTTTTAGGCGCTGGTTCACCTTTAGGCTTAAGTTACCATTACCCGTTTACCCTTTTTTTAGATAATGGATACATTAATGTATTTATTGCAATATACAATATGCTACTCAAAAAATAGCTTTTGTACAAAAATGTTATATACAGTCAATAGCATGTCACAATATTTGATTGGATTGTTCCATGTTTGAATGGAGCTTAAAAGTAAAACATTATTATATTGGGGATTATAGTTTATTTTGTGATGTATTCTACGAATTGGACATTTATTAATGTTCCTTTTTGATTGCTCTCATCTTGGTATAGGAAGTGAGAAGAGAAGGAAGTTACTGTAACATATTGTAAATAGAAATAAGAGATTTTAACGTGGTCCCGGCTAATGCGTAATAGCTGAACCTAACTGGTTGCACATGTTTTGCCTCCCAGATCATTGCCAGGGTGAGTGTGGACAATCGAACTCGGGGTCTGGTTCAGGCTCTGCACAGGGCATCAGATGTACGGGTCTACATCAACAGGGTGGAGGACCTCAGCTACCATCTCCTGGAGTTTCCAGATACTAGTGGCGTTGCAGTCAAGGTAAGAAATCGGAACAGGCTTGCATTATTTTTCTCCAGTTTTTTTTACATTCCGAGGCTTTCTCAGGAAAGTGTCTGATGCTGCTTAGCATTTCAAAAGCCTCCACTCTTACGGTTGCCACTAGCTCATGGTGTCAAGACGGTGTTTACAGCAGCATGGTTTTTACTCATACATAATCGTGTATGTGAATCGTGAATTTGTTAAACAGTTGTAGCATGTAAACAATGTGGATAATAGCCTTTTGCTTGTGTTTGGGAATTTGCCCATGCCAGGCAAATTGTTTGTCAGCTGTGGAAACGGGTTACATGTTGCTCTCTGTTTAATGTCGCAGCTCGGCAACTACTGTACATGCAGAGTACATTGTGAAGCCTTTATTTCTGTCTCTGCCTTATCTCTGATGGTGTCAGGAACCTATTCAGCGCTTATCTATTTCAAAACAAGGCCACTTGTATTAGACCGAGGAAGGTTAATCTTCTATGAATAAGCAAGAGCAGTGTTCAGCCAAACATATAGTTGACCTGAATTGTGGTTTTGATGCAGTCGTGCTGTGACGAAAATATGTCCTAATTCTATCATTTAATATTTACATCACCACAGTTTCATGTTTTATGTACAACCAAGGTTTTACAACTGATTCTGTGGTCACACCAAGTTGTGCTCTGCTTTCCATTTCAGATATGATTTGCATTTATTTCCACTGCTAAATATTCCACCTTCATTCGGATTTAAACTATGACTTACGAAAAGGCAAAACTTGTTTATATCGGGTCAATTTGAGAGATGCAGTGGGATCGACCCCTCATTGATTGTTTTTGCCTTTTGTGTTTGAGTAACTGCATGTTGAAAGAACAAGTAGCAGAATAAGAGCCATGCGGTGTGACTGGTAAGGAGATCAATTACAGGGATGAAGATGAAGATGAAGATAAATACAGCGGAATGTATTTTTTTTTTAACTAGTACAGTATCTCTAGCAGAAGACCTGTTCTCCCAATTTTGAGCCCCACCTCCTGTTTACCCGGCTGAACACATCGTGGTGGATTGACCTAATTAAGACTTGTGAGTTCAACAGTATGTTTATGTGTTTATCAGGAACGGGTTATCCCGTGCCTGCTGCGTCTAAAACAGGCCAGTGACCCAGGCCTGAGGGCAGCGGTTAGAGAAGCCCTCGCTCTGGTGGGCTACCATAAACCTGTGAAAGGCCGGGGCATACGGATCCTGTCCATAGATGGAGGAGGGTTAAGGTACAAGTTCAGCTCTTCTTCTTTTTTTTCTTTTTGTATTGAAGTGGAAATAAATAGAGTTTACTCAAGTGAAGGTCATGTTTTGAATTGCAATTCACTGCTTCTGTTAACGGTTTCAATCTGCCAGTAAATGTATTCTTGAGAACCATCCTCCAGTTAAATGGAAAATGATTTATTTCCTATTTGTCTTTGTTATGCTAGTTTATATATAATATAAAATATATATATATATTTCAATAAAAAGATTTCTAATTATATAATCAATCAGATTTCACTCTTTGTAGCCAGTTAGTGTGCTGTGGTTGTTATCTTATTAATTGATCTCCTTTGTGTTTGACTCTGTTTGAATTTGTACTTTCAGGGGACTTGTTGCACTTCAGACGTTACACAAGCTTGAAGCCCTGACCGGCAAACCCATTTACAAACTGTTTGATTATATTTGTGGTGTCAGCACAGGTGCGTTTTTTGTCCTGCCCTACTTCTTTATGTCTATGTATGTGTTGGGATTATGTGAGCAGAGTGCGACATTGCAGGCTGGACTGGCAGCACTGATCAGGCACTGACCCATTTGTGGCTCTGCTCTGTTTTTTGACCTCAATTTCACCACTAACACCTCCCTGCTTTGTACTCCAGTCCAGCCACAGTAAAAAGGTTTCAAATTGTTTAAATTCCTAAATGCATCACACAATTATATTTGTCATAAAATTGTATCCCTTCATTTGGTTTCAATAATTGTCAATACATCGATTCTTACTTTTTCTATGTATACAAACACACCACTAGGGGGTGCTGTGGACCAGCCTCAAACTCACTTAAAGAGTTTCTGTTTGTCCCCAGTTCCTATCAGTTCTCTCAGCCTTAATGTTCACCTGTTGGAGGTACATTATTTTCACATTTAGTGAACGTTGTCAAAGCATAATGTAACTCACCTGCTAGATCGAATGATGTTCACACATTTAAAACCCATCTGGGCCACATCTGGTAAGTTTGATCACCCACATTACTCAGGTGCACCCCATCTCTGCCCTTATAGCAACGTTGTGGATTGGTAATCCTGTCAGGGATCCTTAATCATGGAGAGCAATTTAATCTCATCCTCTTCCTATGAATGGATAACCCAGGGGAAATGTTACGTTTAACAGATAATCCTTCAGGCAATTAGCGTCGCATCAACTCCAGGCCTTGAGAGTAGCAGAATAACGAGATGTAAATTACCTGTTTGCTTGTTTATTACCTGATTAGACTGATGCTCTTATGTTTCCTGTTTATAAAAGTATGCTGTTGTATGGTTTGTTTAACAGTCCTTCTCAGTCACTTTCCCTCCCTTTTGAATGTTTGCGTGTTTTGTTCCCCTCAGGTGCTATTTTAGGGTTCTTGCTAGGTGTGTTCCAAATCCCACTGAACGAGTGTGATGATCTTTACCGGAAGTTGGGTTCAGATGTCTTCAAGCAGAATGTCATTGTTGGCACTGTGAAGATGGGCTGGAGCCATGCGTTCTATGACAGCGAAGCCTGGGAGAACATCCTCAGGTCAGTTCCTCTGTCATTTACGTTGGAGTGGTGCTTGTGCTTAGTTAACTTGAAACAATGTTAAAATGCCATGAAAGTGGTGAACGCTAAGTAAAAGTAAACATGCAGTGATTTGGACCTCACTAAAATTAGGAAGTCCATCAAAGTGAACACCACTGCATGCTTAAATATCGCCAGCAGTCATATAAAGCATATATATGCGCTTTATTTATTTATATATATATATATATATATATATATATATATATATATATATATATATAATGTCATGTCATTATATATATATATATAATGTCATGTCATTATATATATATATATATATAATGTCATGTCATTATATATATATATATATAATGTCATGTCATTATATATATATATATATATATATATATATATGTCATGTCATTATATATATATATATATATATATATATATATATATATATATATATATATATAATGTCATGTCATTATATATATATATATATATATATAATGTCATGTCATTATATATATATATATAATGTCATGTCATTATATATATATATATAATGTCATGTCATTATATATATATATATATATATATATATATATATATATATATATATATATATATATAATGTCATGTCATTGCAGATTGTGAAAAACAAACTATCTTAAATATGGTAATCATATATCATGAGGTCTCTTTGGAGGATAATAATAATAATGTATATAATAATTCCTGTATTTTTCAGGCTCTGTTTATTTCTCTACCATGATGATGAGCTAAACAGCTTTTTCCTGTCCCTTGTGAGGATATTCACGACTGTCCCGATAATGGAAATTCACCACGATAATCCTATATTGTCCCGTCCCTAATTTCAAATTCCATTAACTGATATGCAGGAGGACTTTATGAAGCTTGCAGAAAGAAATCCGTAACAAGAAAAAAAAAAAGAGATTCACATAAAAATAAAACTCTATCTCTCCTTCCACAGAGAGAAAATGGGCTCTAACCTTCTAGTGGAAACTTCAAGAAACCCTGAATGCCCCAAGGTGAGTTTAATAAGATGCTCTGACTCATTCTTCCATCTTGTTCTGTTCTGACGTTGACCAGCGAGCCTTTGTCTCACCTTGTTAACTGGGATAATGCAAAGAAAGCTCCTTTCTGTGTCTATCGCTGTCTTGCATATCTCTGCATTGACAAGTGGAAGGAAAATACAATCTAAAGCCATGTAAGACGGCGTGGGTAAAGTGAACAGGATTGTGTATGTCAGCAGACTCCTGTGAGGCTCCTGGAACACGGCTGATATTAAATGGATCTGTCAGAATGTCGGTCTACATAATGTGCCTGCGTTTTGTATCCGTTTGTAAAATGCTGCCTCATGCTGGAAAAAGAAAGTCGAGCTGTATGTCATTTCCTTTACCTGTAGGTGGCAGCGGTGAGCACCATTGTGAACCGGGGTACTCTGAAGGCGTATGTGTTCAGGAACTACAACCTAATGCCCGGGGTGCGTGCTCACTACCTGGGGGGCTGCCAGCACCAGCTCTGGCAGGCGATCCGTGCCACATCCGCAGCTCCTGGGTATTTCCAGGAGTTCCCTTTGGGAACTGATCTCCACCAGGTCAGTCCCACTCACAACAGTAACAGGGTAGACTAGGAAAAGGCGCCACAGCTCAAAATGAACTTGATGATTAAATCCTACAGTTGGTCTGTAAAATGTCTCCATACTTTTGCTTACACAAGAGTGGGAAGTATTAGGACTCATGGCAGTGGATTTAAACTCTACATTTAGATGTTAAGCCTTTAGTGGATGCTTTTATTGTGGATGATTGTCATGAGCACAACTGTTGCATAACATGAAATTCCTGGATAACCACCAACGGAACAAAGAGCGCATGTGTCCGAGGTAAAGAACATGATGCATATTGAATGTTGTATTATAAGCCTTTTTTTCTTCAGAACTGTCGGGTCAGCAAATTACAAGAGGACAATCCAAGACATGCACACACACACTGCATGCACACACACACTGCATGCACACACACTGCATGCACACACACACACACACACTGCATGCACACACACACTGCATGCACACACTGCATGCACACACACACTGCATGCACACACACACTGCATGCACACAGACACACACTGCATGCACACTTACACTGCATGCACACACACACTGCATGCACACACACACTGCATGCACACGCACACACTGCATGCACACACACACTGCATGCACACAGACACACACTGCATGCACACTTACACTGCATGCACACACACACTGCATGCACACACACACTGCATGCACACGCACACACTGCATGCACACACACACTGCATGCGCACATTTTAGGGTTCTTACAACATTCGCACTAGTCTGATTTTGAACTTGAAATGTTTGGCTTTCAACTTAATTGAAACATTTTATGTTTTACTAAATTACATTTAAACAATTTATTTTAATTCCTTGGATTAAGATAAATCAAGCTGAGTCTCTTTCTGCCGTGTCCTTTTGTTTCATGTTGTTTTGTAATTTCTTCTCGCATACTTCCTCCAAATTGATCAAATCTAGTCTGTACGCAAAATATGTGTCTATGGGATGTCCTTCTTATGATTATTTAGCACAATTTTTAAAACTCGACACTGTGCTACCCTAGAGGATTTGATTTTGAGAAGACCCACCCAAAAGGAAGACGGGAGCTTAGTCAAAATGATATAGTAAATTGTCAAGTCCTTAAAGCAGCTGTGTTTACAAGTCGTGAGGTCACTTTTTCCAGTCCAATTACTATAACTTGATATATTTTTAGGGGCTTAAATATTGTGAAAAACGCATATTCTTCTCTTGCAAAGCTGTCATAATACTCCAAACTGTTTGGCTATGAGGCATTAAAATAATGCACCAACTAGCTGCACCTCACTGTACCACCATGTGCGCAGCTTGAAGACCTTTTGCTTGGCCAGTGAAATTGAATGTGAAGGTTTTATGTTGTAATCATGCTCTGTTTCACCTCCTGCTTCACATTCGCAGCATATATTTACACATCTCATGCAGACAATTTAACCGCAGTCCTCCGCTACAGTAATCTAGGGGCTTATTGTCGGGGCGCTGGATTTAAATGCCCTTTACACGGTCCGTGTTGACAGTCTGAAGGATTTTGAAGAAGACTAATGAGGAAAATCTTCCGCACAGCAAGTGAGAGGGAGGAACTCCACTTCCATCCTGTCAGTGTTTATTTCCAGTCAGTTACATCTTGACAGTAGATTGAGTCTCACTGAGACACTTTTAAATCCATCTCCACTAAACAGGTATGCATTAGCCATCAGTGGCATAACAAACCCACCACTGCACTCTACCGTTGTACCGATCAATATGTATGGCTACTCCGTTTGCCTTTTACCTTTTCAGTCAAGGCTTTGTCAGAGAGCACCGTAGAAACAACAAGCCGCACGAGTAGAGGCAAAGTAGAATCTTAGAAAACAGGTAACTGTGCTTTTTTTAAATCTCTTTTCCTAAAGCAAACTTCAGTTTTTAACAATAATTGACAGAGGGAAAACATAAATGCCATGCTTCAATTCGATTTGAGTATTCAGTTGATGTAGCCTGTGTTTGACCTGTCACATCCAGATTTCAGTATTCCCTTGAATCGACATTCAACACACAGATGGGGTGTAAAGACCGGCGAGCTCGACGTAGACGCGGCACACGTGAGCGAGCATGTGTTTTGCATCAAAGGCAATATCCCGCGTCGGCACGCTACCACACTCCTAATTGGAAGATGTGTTAGGTACGTAGGTGAATAGTGAAGTTCAGGGGGAGAGAATGAAAGAGACTGGGTGATGAAAAGCCACCTGTGGTGGGAGATCTTCCCAGCATGTCGTCTAGCAGGTCTCACCCTACTCTGAGATGCATAAATTAGCCCAAATGCTGCGTTTCCTTCATCACACAGCGACTGTTTGACACATCTGCCTCGTTAGAATGAAAAAACAGACCATTTTATTATGAAACTGTTATTTCAAACTCTGTTCGCCGGCAGCAGGAAACGTCATACTGTGAGAGGATGAGACGCCATCAGGAGTTAAATATATTTAATACATTGGATATATTTCTGCGGTAAAAAACCAACTTCTGAATTAATGAAATTAGAAAAAGAAAGCTTCTGTCCTCATTTAGTAACAAGTTCTTTTGTTCTTGCTCATGTGTGTCTCAGGCTAGAGCATATTTTAAGGAGAGGTTTTGTCTTGACTAGCAAATGCTTTTGCTGATTTGTTCCACTTTCAATCCCTTTTTTTATTTTTGGATTATTCTTTTTACCATGACTGAAGATATTCTATCATTTGTTTTGCTATGCTTTGCGATTCCAAAAGAGATTTGAACATGGGAACATTAATATTGGGCCATAAATGACTACATATTGAAAAAAGTTCAGTTTGATATTAATGCATACTGTATGTTGTATTACCTATAGGTGAAAGGAGGTAGGACACGGCACCTTACAGTATTTGTGCCCACTGTAACAAAATGTATTCTGTTTGTCAGGAGTCTTTACAATTCTTTATCTTCTCCAACGTTTGCTTCTACCGGCTGTATCAAACAAAATCAAAGCAATGGAAACTATTCCATTCTATACATTCTATTTATAAAGAAATACTTATCAGTTTTCACTGATGTAGCAGAAGCTAATGTGTTAATTTAACCCCTGATTAAATATATTTATATATAAATAAATAAATATATATTATATTTATTTATTTTTATATATATTTATTAATTTATATATATTTATTTATTTATATATATATATATATATATATATATATATATATATATATATATATATATATATATATATATATATATATATATATATATATTTATTTTTTATATATATTTATTAATTTATATATATTTATTTATTTATTTATTTATATATAATATATGGAGATTATATATTGGATAAAGTCAAAGAACAGGATTTATAATGAGTTCTTATTTATTTATTTATTTATTTATATATAATATGTGGAGATTATATATTGGATAAAGTCAAAGAACAGGATTTATAATGAGTTCTTTGTAATATACATTTTTGCAGAGCCATCAGCCACTTTACTTTCCAAGTGAACCTCACTGACTTCAAAATGCCACCCAGCCTGATGGCTTTATTTATGGGCTACTTGAGCCACTGAAACCAGTCATGAGCATAACATGCTTTCTGTGTGATGTCAGGATTCCCTAGAGAGAGAGTCATCTCGCTCTTTTCCACAAACGCCCACAGAGTTTTCCACTTAATTCAAGCCCTAAACAATCATCCTTTTGTACGGTGAGCGCAGGAGAGTCGCCACGCCCTGTGCCGAACGAATGCCGGAATTCTCGAGCAGCGTTTCAAGAAAGTTATGGATTGTTCGTTAATGTTTTTCTGAGTCTGCAGGCTGTAAATCTAAATCTAATTGAACCAGAACTCAAGATTCAGACTGGTAACGCAGGGGAAAATGTAACTTGGAGCAAGACCTTTTGATGCAGAGCAGCCGTGGTGTTATCAAAGCCTCACACTTGCTACCATAGCAATGAAGAGGATGCCTTAGCGAGGGGAACAAGGGGGAAAGAGCAAAAAAAAAAAATAGAGGAGATGAAGGGAGGGTGGTTCCACATTAAAGCGCTCTCGGTTATCTCTGCTTTAAAGAACACAGAAGTGGAAGACTTCAGACGTTTCACAATGGATGCCAGAACATGTGTGGAATGGCGAGGAGGACCCATTTTCTTCCGCTTGGTTGCCATGGCGTCTCCTAAGGCGATGCGGAGGAATGGGAGCATGTTTTGTGCCCACCTCTGCCAGCATTTGATGGGGAGGCATGGGATCAGTGGGCCACCACCCTCAGTGTGAGCTCTTGGGAGCTTTAACGTTGCACAACGCTCAGCAGAAAGACTGCACACAGCCTGAAAGGGAGTAGGTCACATCAGCACTCTCATATTTGTGTTGCTAATAAATGACAGAGGGGATGACGCATAAATGAGTCTAAGAAGTCATCTACTGTGGCAGCTTTTGCTTAAAAACTCAGACCGTCTTGATTCCTTGTGAGAAAGAGAGAATGACATTCCAAAAGGGCAGTTTGAGAAATCATAACCTTATTGGATCATCTTTTTACTCCATTTATTTCCCCCCCCCCCCTCGTAAAGGCCACTGGAGGTGAAGTTATTGGTGATAAATTACATTTTCATGCACCGCAGTGCTTCTAAGATGAGGTAGAGAGGAGGAGAGGTGGTGGATTGAGGGAGGCGACAGAGTATAAATCTGAGCTTTTAGCTACTTCCTCATCCCAGTCTTCTCCTCCTGTGTTAAGCCCTAAGAGCTCGGCCTGGAGGCTGTTGGAGGATGAAGCTCAGACTTTTGAGCCCTGCTGCAGACGGCTTGCTCCTCCCAGACAGACTCTGGATTTTTATCCCTTGAGTATAAACGAACACGCATGGATTCTCTCATTGTCACTTTACCTCTGTTTCCTCCACTGACTGCTCTTTTTGTTCTGTTGTATTCGTATGTTTTCACTCGTGCACAAACACTGCCACACTTGGCCAGTCCACTGATTATATTACCTGAATCTTCCTCTGCCTGTAACCCCCTTTTGGCTTCTCACACCACACTTGAGAAGCTTCTCACTGCAGTAGCTCCAGATGAGATTCCTTGGAGCTTTGAATCCTGCATTAAAATGTATTGATATGCAAGCGTGTGTGCTCAGTCACCTCTCCTGTGTGCAGCAGGGAAATTAACTTTAAATTGCTCAGTAGATGATGGACAGAAAAATTATGCTTTCTAATATGAAGTTGTCAAATATGTACATTATAAAGCCGCATGGAAATCTAGACTGAGTAAATATGAGCAAGGGTGTTCTGACGGCACCCATTTATATCCATGCAGGAATTGTCAGTTTAATTTGAATGGCTACAGCTGACAGGGATGATTCATTGTTTCAATACTGGGTGTACATGTGTGGTCATGTATTCAACGAATGTGTGGGAAAAGCTAACCGTGAACAGTGGATCTCAATTTCTTTGCCTGCCCGGGGCAAAGTTGGCACTCCCACAGATGGGGCTCTCCTTTTATTGACAGCTTGGGAAGATGACTTGAACCTCGATGTGACCCTTTGGGGCCTATAAAGCAAAAAAAAGGCAAAGAGGAGAACTGGTCGGCATAATTGCATAATATGGCATGAAGACCTCTGACACAACCTTCGGAGTGCCACTCATGACACTGAGCATGTTGTCATTCTCATCCTCGCCGGAGACAATGGTGGCCTTTTATTGGATGCTGTTCAAGCAATTAATTTTCTTCAATAAGCAGATTTTTCTGATCGCAGAGTGAGAGAACGCTTGCTTTTATGCAATGGAGATTTGTGCAAAGTATTGATATTACACAAGAGTTTTTCTTCTCCAGCAGCCTAATTATGTACTTTTTTTGATTGAATGACCATCTCTGGACAACAGTCTGTTTATTGTCACAGGCATAATCAGATGTCCTCGACTTATGTAATGCTTCCCTAATGAATCATTTGAGAGAATGGAGCCTCGTTGGCAGAGCCTCATAATAAATCACGGCAGAGCTCGGTGCCCCTCAGTCCAGCCCTGTCAAAGAATCCAAAGAAGAAATCTTAATGACTACAGCTGCTCATTGGGACTGCGATGCGACTGCTGCATTGGATGTATGTCGAAGGCTCAACTCATTTAGATTTGGGCAAGCACTCTGTTCTCTTCTGTGTTGTGGCCGCTCATAATGACCCTCACACAAGACGTCATTGAAGCTTACTCATGGGTTAGAGAGGCAGAGAGAGAGATACAGAGGCACACAGGCTGAATGAAGAGGAAGAAGGTTGCTGTCCCAGCTAATGGGAGCTGACATACACTGGGGCGTGAAATGACTTTTACTGATCCTGACGATAGCACCTCTTTCCTATTCAAATCAGCACTCACTCTGCAAGACGGCTTAAACTGGCACAATGAAGATAAGCTCCCAAAAGTTAATGACAGCGGTGAAATTTCCAACCGCAATGCAAGGGACCTTTTCCTCATGCATGTCTTAATTTTGTTTATTTATCACAGTTTATATCCCCTCAGTAGTTTTATTTGAGAATACGCTGCAAGAACGGTTTCTTTTTAGAGCCGTGTTTCAATTTAATTGGCCATTGGAAGAAGTGAAACATGTTCTCGAAGGTGTGGGAGCCCTAATTAGTTGAAATAGTTGCTTTATACGAGCTACAGGAAAAATTAAGGAGCTGATTTGTGGTTCAGCCATTAGACCCTGAAGGGCAAAGGCGAGGCCAGAGGAGCTGCGATCCTCTGGAGTATCAATAAACTGGCTCTGCCGGAATCGAGGAACGCTGTCAAAGGAAATCATTAAGCCTTTCAGGAAGACAGAATTCAAACTCTCCATTTCAAAATGCAGTTTCCGTTCAGACTCTGAGGTTAAAACTTCCGTCAGATGGTCTCGACAGGGCTGTGCCCTCTGAGGACATTTATCCGTTGACACATGTTTTATCACAGTGCGCTCGCCTCATTCTAAGTATGAGCAGCATTACAGCTCTAAATCCGCATGAATGGAAGTGACCTTTGCCTTGCGTCATGCTGTGTGTTTGACAGACAGATTGAGTTTGGTCATTTTCTATGCAAAGCTCATTTGCAGCTTGTCCTAAGCAGATCATTGTTTCTAACTTAACTCTTCGTCCAAATATGCCCTGCCCTCGAGAATCCCTTATGTGAGAATGTGGCAGAGGGCCAAGTGTGGATATCTCGGCTCTACCACGGCAGCTTCATCGTCTGCCAAACTGTTCTCAGTGTAGGTTGAGCCTGGCACCGTCTTCCTCAAGCAAGCTTGTTTGTTCATGACGGCTGTGGAAGGAGATGACGGATGCAAATTATCTTCTAAATTATTGATTCTTTGAAAAGTGCTGAGCGCCACACGCAAATAAAAACCTACCTGCCATCTTCCAGTGGAACCACAAGCTTCTTCACTGCCTAATAATCAGACTTTCCTTAGAGGCCTCAGTTGTGCTCCGAATTGCTCAAGCAGGTGCACTGAAATAGAGACAAGTTATAGCATTCAACTCCAAGCTAACGGGAGCATTGTGCAGTTGGCTTCTGATGTTACATGCATTGGCACTGTGTGCAAGGCCGGCCACTGTGCTTGTGAAACTTGCCCCGAGCTATCGGCACAAAGAACCCGTGACTGGACCAAACTGTTGCTATAATTGCCACTGAGTTCAGAAAATGGAGGCTCTCACAGTGGTGTGAATGATAAGAAAACTGCTTAGTTGTTTGGTTTCCAGCTGGGTTCGTCTGGTGCTCTCCACAGTGCAAGTCCCTCTAAGTCTCCATTAGGAACAACTCCAATCGAGGAATTTGTCCCTTTTCTGCGATGCAGTTCTTGCTCTGCCAGACACCCTACTGGCTCATAATGACGTGCTTTGGTCAAACGGCTGCCTCAGCAGTTCCTCCATGCTTTGTGGCAGAGTGAAACCCTCTTTGTGTGAGAGAGGGTGTTCTCTGGTGCTCTGGCTCAAACAGGAAATTCAGTTAAACTATAAGGTTTTAAATGATTCATGCAGTTAATTATCATAAAGGAGTACTTCTCTCAAATCATACAAAGCTTCCTCTATCAGACTCTGAGGGACTGGACACATTCAACGCTGTAATTTTTCACATTTCTTAACTTTTAGCTACGCCACACTAAAATATCAACTATTTTGTTGAGTCATACATGGTCCTCAGAGGATGAATCCTTATAGTTAAGACTTTTACTGTTTTTCAGTTTATCGTCTCAACTATTTGATGGGTTGTCATGACATTTGGTACAGACATGCATGATGCCCACGGCTTTGGTGATGACTAACCTTTCATCTAGCGCCACCAGCAATCAATCAATCAATTGGTTTATCGTTTGTCTTAAAAATCCCAACTTCTTCAATTGTCTTGTTTTGTCTGACCAACAGTCCATAATCAAAAGTTATTCAGTTTACTGTCATAGAAGATTAAGGAAACCAGAAGATGTTGGCATTCTTTCTTAAAACAAGACTCAAAATTATTAATTGATTATCAAAAGAGACACATTTTCTCTTCAACTTATTGTTGCAGCTCTAGTCCAGTACTTGGGACATTTCCATCAGACCCACCTGTACCTTGTGTCGGAGTACGATGGGGAACATGGTAAACATACCTGCTAAACATCAGCATGTTACAATGTCAATGTGAGCATTTTAGTATGCTGACTGTAGCATTTGGCCCAAAGACCACTTTGCCTAAGTCGATCTGAACAGAGCCACTCCTGTCTGGAGACTTAGTCTTGTTCGAATACGATCCAATGCTGAATTATTTGTCTGTAGTGTTCTGCTTTGCTGAATTTCCTGTTATTTCTCAATGCAACTCGCTGTTTTCATAGAGAACTACTTTATTAAAAGCCACAACCAGTATTTCAAAAAGCATCTTCTATCATGGGAGCTATTATTTGATGCAGTGCTCCCAGTCTAACTACAAAAGCCAACTCCCAACTCAAGTTCCTGGTCTTTGAATTGATGATGCAATTTTTTCAGTCCAGCTCCCAGGATGAACAGTAGACCTCCGACTTGGTAGGCAGCCTTCATGTTTCGCATCACAATGTGTCCTCCCACATATTTGTACATAATTGTTGTTCCGCTGCGACACTACAGAAGCGTGCTGAAAAGCTGTTATGTTCCCTCCCCTCTCGTCCCCAAGGCCCAGTATGTGTGAATCCATGTGACATATGCTGTCAGAGACGCGCACCCACATTATTATATGCATTGGCTCATTACATCTACATCGACTCTGAGCAGGCATGAGCTTTCGATCAAACGTGCACATACATACAGTCACAAAAACAAGCGCTCTTCCCTCTAGTGTGTCCCTAGACACTTGGGGCCCTGCAGCTCCCACCCCCCAGCCTGGCCTCTTTAATGAGGACTGGCCCCTGTGTGTTTGATCCTGCTGCCAGCCCACAGCCCTGCGGCCCCTCAGCCTCATGTCTATTCAACAATCCCCACAGCCTCTCCAGTTACCCCCCAACCCCCCACCACCCCCATTGCCTTTGGTAGATTATGGATCCAAAACAAAAGCACTCCTGGGCGGTTGTTCGATATCAAAGCCAGTCTGACTGAAACTGTGGGGAGAGGAGGAAAAAAACCAACAATTTAGCTCAGTGCTTTGTACGTATAAAAGCTGCTCTGGAACTGCACATTGATCCTTGTCTTTGTGTTTGTCACCTTTGTTGGTCAGGTGTTTGTCTCAAACTTTAACTATTCACTGGTTAAAATCCATGAAGGTATTTTGAAGTTTCAAAGGCCAATTAATTGGTTTCACTCGACATAAAACAACATTCACAGTATGTGAATTCTCTAACATGGCACTTCTTCTGTTTTTGTGCACAGGATGGAGGTCTGCTGATTAACAACCCTACAGCGCTGGCTATCCATGAGAGTAAGTGTTTGTGGCCCAACACGCCCCTGGAGTGTGTGGTCTCGCTCGGTACGGGCCGCTCATTTGAAACTCCCGGCAAGAGCAGCACCAACTACACGAGCCTCAAAACCAAACTCAACAATATCATCAGCAGCGCCACAGACACTGAGGGTATGTGACCGTTGATAAAGGAGCATTATGTCATTTAGAGTTCTCACAGATTTGTCGGACTTTAAATTTGTACCTATATTCGACTTAACTGTGTGTTGCTTGATTCTTTATCGTTCGTCTTCCAATATTACGTAATGTGTTTTTAAAGTAACATAAAAGTACTGTTGGTTGCATTATGGAAAAGTGTGGGATCATGTTTTGAAGTTTGACCCGTACTACAAACATTTAGGATATGTCCGCCTCTGCTGCATTCATTTTTGACAAAATATATATTTTTTTATAATGTGTCTCTCGTCCCACAACTGTATGGGTGAGTTGCAATACTAAATATCCTTTAATCACAATTATAAACACGTAATAAGGTTACATATTGTTGATTTGATTCAAAGCATCACAAGCCCACTGGCACAGGGTCAAAAGCGTCAGATTAATTTTTGCCCAACATGTGGAAACGTTACTTTTAATATGTCCCAAAAATCATGACATCCCGTGCCAAACGCAGACAAGCTGCATCAACAAAGAGGAACACTGTTCAAAACATGAAACTCATCTACCTAATGTTGCATACCATCTAATTTGGCATAGTTTGCAATGCTGATTTATTTACCTTCATGTTATTTTGTCTACACATGAAGAATAAATGAATACAAACTATAATCAGAACGTACAAAGACTTAAACAAATGATGTCCTTTGTCTCTGTGTCATTTCTGAGGGAAGGAATTTGGCTTTGATGTCAACAGTGTAAAAAAAGGAAATACTGCACTACAGGTCGACTTTGTTCTGGATACGTCGCATTGTGTCCCTCTGTAGTGGCAACCTCTTCCGTCTCCTTATCACCTCTGGACATGGGCACCTCTGCTAAATTTGGCGATGTCCCCTCCCCGCTGCTGCTGCTGCTGCTGCTGCTGCTGCTGCTGCTGCTGCGGTGCAGTGTGTGACCTAGATGCTTCTCTGCACTTGTTTCCTCCTGTATTTGGGATTAAGCTCCCCCCCAGCTCTCCAACAGGCTTTGTTATTTAGAAACCGCAGATTAGCAAGAGTGTTTATTGCATATATTCTCTCTTTCAAAAGCGTCCATCAGTGTTCACAAGCCTTCTGCTTTGTCTTCGGTGTATCAGTAAAGCTTGGTTTGTTGTCGTAGACAGATGAGTCTGATCTAATGGGGGTTTTAGATGGAAACAAAGGTGCTTGTATTCTCAAACTCAATCAGTCATGCTGAGCGGTCCACAAATGAGGTTCTCCATAAGGTGGAGCTGCACTTTAGACCTGCAGATGTTGTCATCTTAGTAAGTTGAGTTCTTATTTTTGCTAAACAACCAATGAAAACATGTTTTTGGTTCTGCACCATTGTTAGCATTGTGCAGCAGCTGGTCATGTCCATTTTTTCGCTAATGGTGAAATGGTATAAAGCTGATTTGAAACCAGTTTGTACGTAGATATGTCAGTAGTGTATTTGGGAAAACTGACACTGAATCTGACACAAGTGATCTAATCACATCTCTGTTGAGAACCAATGAGACGTACACTCACAACCCATTATATACAATCTGTGTGACTGTTTCACAACTTTTGCTTCGTATGGTTATTTGCAATTAGTCTTTTGCAAACATGCTTTACTTGTAACTTATTTGCATACATGTTAGGATGCTAAGAGTGTCCTGTAGCCTGCATACTAAATGTAATCTTTTCTGTCAACAGGGGAAATCTGAGTTAAATTAAACATTTAGCACCAAACTTGTTACACTGATAAGTCTGGGGCTGCACACTGGTAGCTGATAGTATCAGCAACAAACTGTTGTGAATTATAATAAGGTAGAAAAGCATATTTAATCTCTCAAGTTAACCACACATTATCTATTAAATGAAGACGCTTGTGTCACCTCGGGAGCTTTGTAAACTTTTCAAAATGCGATAATGTCATACAGTACGTCGAGTCAAAGGCAGCTGGTTCTGATGGCATTCATGTCTGAACTTCTGCACTGCTGAACCACTGTGGGAACACTGACAGAAACCACCTCCGTCACATCTCTGGATCCTTCAGGCATATTTACCCTGTTATTGCTACTCGCTGCCTGTTTATGTGCATTTGCATCTTGTTGATTTTAAACCTCTCAGACGTAGCATTTGAAAACAACCTTGACGGACAAGCCAGACATTTTCACTTGGTATTAGCTCACATTCTCAGCCTTGAGTGCTTACTCTGGAACGCATGTAATGCTCTCACAGATTCTGACTGACAGCTTTAGACTCTGCACAACCTTTCTCACTCCAAACACATTATTTGAATGTTTGTACATGTTGAGACTATTAGGAAGGTAATTGTGCGTTTCTGATTTTGGTCTCTCTCTAATTTGTCATGTTTGTTTTTTATGTGCGACCTCACTCTCACCTCTCTTCCTCCCTCCAGAGGTTCACACCATGCTTGACGCCTTCCTCCCTAGTGGCACTTATTACCGCTTCAACCCCTACATGAGTGAAGACATCTCCATGGACGAGAGCCGACAGGACAAGCTCGACTTGCTGCAGACTGAGGGCATCCGTTATCTGGAGAGGAACGAGGAGAAGCTGAAGAAGGTTGCTCGCATCCTCACCCGGGAGAAAAACTCCGTCCAGAGGATGACGGAGTGGGGGAAGCTCAGGGCCGACATGTATAACGGTCTGTCCTTCCACTCCTCTAAACTCTAACACAGGCCACCTTTTACCTCTCATGGAAACATTTCCCTCATGTTAGCGTTATTGGTGTGTCATGGTTGTTGACTTTGTGACCTGTAGTTTAGAGAAACATTGTGTAAACACACAAGTAGGTAATGTGTCCGACATGCCAAACGCCTCCTTCCTCTGCGCTCATACTTTGAATGTGTTGTGTTGCAATCTGCGTGGAAATGCATCTGGCTGTCCTCGTGGTTGGCAGCAATCGACTTAGAACTGAAAGATGTGTTGATTGACGTGGATTTGGAAACTCTCTAAATAGGGATTCACTGTCATCTTGCTAGCACGTGCAGCTTATATACTTAAAGGAGTAATTCAACAATTTGGGGAATACACTTATTTGCTTTCTAGAAAAAACAGTTAGATTAGAAGATCGATGCCACGTGATTCTGTACGGTAAATATGAAGAGCGTTAGCAGTGGGTTAGCTTAGCTTAGTATAAGGCTAACCGGCTGCTGGCTTTAGCTACATTTTTATGGTATCAAACTTGTCCTCCAACTTTTGTCAAGAAGCATATAAATATATTTCCTAAAATGTAAAACTATTCTTTAAAAAGAAAAGAAAAGCCAGTAACAGACTGTCGTACCAAGTAAGCACTTTTTAACCACTTGCTTTCTTTTTTAACGATTTGTTGTATATCCTCACAAAGCTGTGTTATTGTCACAGAAAGCGTGTAGACGGGATATTGAAAATCTGCAACACTGTAAACAATCAATGTCAAGTCATGACATAAAGATAATTCTTGTTTTTGTAAATGGTCTAATCGAGGTCACTCTGAGCACTAAATGCTAAGATGTAACAATTCAAATGTGCACCTTTTTAACGATGCAGCTACTGGTCAACTGTCCAATTGTATACTGATAATAGTAACATTGGTGCACGAGGGCCCACTTTGAGCATTACAGTATTGCAAATGGCGTATGTAAATGCATGTTATATTTAAGATTTTATGCAAAAAGAAAAAGTACATATAAAGAGGAAATACAAAGAAGTATATTTAGCAAAGATTTACCCCCATGTTTAATTCTAAAACACCTATAATAATGGTTTAATATGAATAGCAGCTATATAAGTATCCAAATGAAGGCTCACTGTCATAAGGATGTCATTTTTCCGTGTTATTTTAGACCCAAGGTGTTTTAAGTTTCAAAAGCTTTTATCATCGTGTGCTTGATTGTTTGGTTTTATGGTTCCCCCACAGGCGATACACATTTTCTGCTCTGTCTTCAGTGTGCCCTCTTTCCCTTTGATGCCTCTTCTCAAAAGCCTCTTTCTCCATTTCTACCTTGAAGTGCTGTGCGTCAGCCCCCGCTCTGCTGTACTATAACGTCTGTTGCAGGTCAGAGCTGAGGGACTGGTATAAAACAGATTGCTGCTTATTGATTTGTCATGGCTTAAAATGATTTGAATGACAGCTGAAAAAAAAATGCACTGCAGACATTCATACCTAACCTGGTTTAAGTACTGTATAACTGATACAGCAATGTGTCGGCCACTCCCAGAGGACCTGAGGTAAAGTGGACGCAGATATTACCCAGATTATTATAATTCCAATGTTCTCCTTTTGATCCTGTGTAAAGACTGTTTGAGAGTGTATGTAATTAAAACCCATCACTGAACCTCGCTGCATCTTGCCTCCTAATTATATGAAGATTAGCTGATTGTGATCTGAGAAAAACGGCTGTTTCTCTCACAGCTTGAGGATCATCTCAGGAAGACGAGACGTGCAAATATTAAGTCAGTAACTTGTGCTCGCAACTGTCTCATTATTCCAACAGAGATCTGGACTGATATGCACCTTCGCTGCTCAATTTCCAAGGTTTGATTAGCGGTGAAATATCTGCTATCCGGTACGTACTGTATCTAAACATATCAGTGGCTCCTAGGAGTATATATTTTTTGGCTGTAACTCGAGTTGTACAGCGGTGTATTATTCAGGGGAAGGTAATATGAAGGCCCTTTCCTGAGCTGCCTGTCATAAAAGAAAAGGAAAGTGAGAGGAGATGACTGTGCAAGGCTGTGCACCTGGGTAACAACCCCGCCTGTGATGGATCGCACATCCCTCCAGCATGAAAAAGCATGCACTGACACAGCTCTTCACCAACTGCTTACACGCATGGACACCCAGCGATGGCCACAGAAGGCAGAGGACACATCAACTGAGGTCTGAGGGGAGGGAAATAAAACAGGATGGAGGTCATTCACAAGCCTTGTTTTACATGGAATTTAGAAGTATTACAGAGGAAATAACAAGAGCAGCACATGCATAAGGGGGACTTTGAGTGTGTATAGACCTTGTTATTTAAAGATGTCAGTTTGATTGTTCGCTCAGTAAGAAATCGCACCTTAATAGATCAGGATTTGGCTCATTCAGATATTTAGATTTACAGCCAGGAGTACCAAATGACTGAGAATAACATTATCATTGCTGGATAAAGAGCCTCTTTTCAGAGAGACTCATCGTGAGTCTTTAAAAAATGTGTCGTGGTAATCAGTCAGTTCGGTAGTAAGCCTGGAAAAGCAGAAACGGAGGAGGAGGAGGAAGCTGTTCCCTGATTTGTAGCTGATTTTTTCTGACTGCAAAGTACTAATGGTGGGGTAATCGACATTCAATCATAAAGAGGCCCTTCTGTTCCCGAATACAATTATTGTTATCTCGCGAGTTCAAAATCCTCACGTGACATGACATGATATCTCTCACCAGGGAGATGTTTGGAAATCTGTCACCAGTACGGCAGCTCAGTGGATTGGCCTGAAACTCGGTTGCATTCGGTTGATGAAGCATACTGGTGTTCATTTTACATTTGGGAGCCTGTAGAGTAGTTTATTCCTGTTGTGGATTCCAGTTAGTGGCTCCATAATACTCAATCTGGCAATTGAATGCAGCGTTTCTGACTACAGGAATTTACTGGAGATGTGGGTCACGCCTTGGTGAAGCCCACTAAAACAGCTTTAAAGTGTTCGAACAACAATGTGACGCATTAATGTAGAAATCAATAGAGTTACTTTAATTCTGCCACACCAGCCGCTTGCAGAAGAAATCTTTACGTGTCATGAGATGTGTATCTCTCCTGCTCTGTCAGTGAATCTGGTTTAAACCTGTACAGTAGACTGTTCCACAGTAATCTAAGGCAGTAAGGTGAAGGGTATTGGACTTTACTGTTTACAAATGCCTTTGCTCTGCTTATTGCACCGACAAACATGTTGATGATCTCAGTTGAAGGCAGCTTTCACTGAGCAAGCATCTAGTGTCTCGTCTAATAACCAGAAGACCTGCTCGTAGATGTGAACCCCGCCACAAATGATCAAGTTTTCAGTGCATCAAAGCTTTTAAAAGAGTGCAAAGAGCATGGATTTTTATTTTTAAGGGTTGGACAAAATCCCAAGGTGCGTCTTCTGTGTTTTGGAGTGAACGCTGTAAGCTGACCCTAAACACGAAGCACACCATCCACCTTATGTGCTTCTATTCACTCATCGACTGAAGCTGATTACTTTAACTTCCAATGTTGGCATTGCATATTTTCCCCTTGATCGTTTGCTCCAGTAGTTTCTTTCAGAGGAAATTCATATTCTGACACAAAAAAAAGAGCATTTTAAACCCTAAGATGTGGTCATTATAAACTCATTATCAGGGTTAAATGAAAAACTGCTCTTGGCGTCATTCATACCCTTCGCTAATGCGAGATGATGTGGCGCTAAAGGCTTCAGTGTGTGGGAGAAGCACTGCTAATGGATGAAATATTACATGTAAATATTGTGAACAAATAGGAAAAGCAGCTGTAAATGTATTATTGTTGTTGAAAATGTAAAATACAGATACATATCAAAGACCTGCACAAAACAAACTTTAAAAAAAAATAATACTTTGCCTGGATTTAACATGAATAACGGTTGTACGACACATTACTTACTGAAACAGGTGCTCTGTATCTGGTCACTGTTGTATTTAATGGATTCATGTCATGCTTTTGCCCCCTGTGTGTAAACGCTCCTCCAACTCGATATAGAAAAGTCATAATGTAATTATACAGCAGACTGAGAGAGGAAGTGCATCCTCCTCTGATGTAAACAGATCTGACACATGAACTTGTCCCCCAGCAGTAATCACATCAATAATTTGATTTCTTTTGCACCTTTGGCCAAAACCTCCAGACTCATATAAACAGATAGATATGTCTCTCCAGTCCATGTCGAGGGAACATATCTCAGGGAGGTTTTGACAGGTACTGTGTACTCCCCATCTTTGTTGTTATGTAACTGCTTATCCTCGGGGCGGCTGCTTCTCAATTACACCTCACATTTATCTGCAGCAAATAAACCCATCTTATTAGCGCTTAATTAGTTTTGGAGCAAGCGGCAGATATCGAGATAAGATGTGAAGAGTTTAATTGCGAAATATGATTGCCACTGACGGAAGAAAAAAAAACTATTGTGACAGTTTGAAGGGCTAATAAATAGCGTGACTTGCTGTCATTGATAAAGATCTAAAGTTTCACATAGCAGAGACACCATGTTGTAAGTACAGAGGTGTTTTTGTTAATAATGTAAGAAAATATGGGTGTGATGTTGTTTTCGACTGCTGTGTTTGATGTAAGTTGTGTCTATGAGCCTGCTGATCTGTATTGAATCTGTGTTAAATAATCAGCACCTCTGATTGGGAGGGAAGTCATTTAATGGTTGGCTTGCTGGTGCTGTATCTGTTATGAAGTTAGCTCTGAGAAGAATCAGACAAAAATAAAACAGTCCGAGGGATGATCGTCTCTCCTACACAATTAACGTGCCATGAGTGAAGTTCTGCATTTCAGTAAGCAGAGGACTTCAAGGATCCACTGCAGTAATAGCCACGATAATTGGAGTTACAAGTGAGGCAGAGGCGGCGTCTTCTCTGGCGGGCTTTCTGCATTTCAACACAAAGACGAGATTCACTGTGTGCAACTTTGTAAGTGCTTTGTCTCCATGGTGCTGTATCCTTGAACTTGTAAAAATTCCTCAGAGTATTTTATGGATAATATGCATCAGGGAAATTAAGAGAATATTTTAATGAGATTCAAGAGGTATTCAGACATATCTGGAGGCGGTCTGAAATGAGAGGCGAGGAAAATTACAATACTTCCCAGTGTGGCACTATCGGCAGATGTGGGTACGAATCCCCTGCTCGCCTTCAGGAGATGATGAGGGAAACGCTGGGGAATTAAGTCCAGCAAATGACCTTGTCTGCACGTTAACCTCTTTCTTAGTTTTCAGTTAGATTTTAATATGTACTGTTTAGCAAAGCAGAAATGTCTTCGAGAATACTTCACAAATAAATAGAGAAGATGTGAAGAGAAATGAGTGTTGGGGTGGGGGTGGGGATTATGAGTTTCCCCCTTTTAAATAGGTAATTTCTTTAGGCTTCTCATGATAAATTGCATTTTGGCTTATTTCCAAATGATTATATATCTATAAACCCATTTCCATCTTGCTTGAAATCCGTGCAACAACCTAATTTCTGCTAATCTCAGTCAACCAGCCTCTGGATGGCAACTCAAACCAGAAACCTTGTCTACTTGCCAAACCTGGCTTATCACAGTAATAACTGCGTCACTTGTTCTCAATGTTTGAGTCTTTGGCTGCAGATGGCTAAGCCTGAGATAATGCATGTGTGCAACATGCACTGAGAGAAGAGAGCATGGCTGGCTAGTTGATTTACAGCAGATTGAACTAAGAGGAAATGTCGCTTTTAAAGTCACGTGAGTTCATCCAGCCAAGGGTCTTGGTTGATCCTGCAGGCCACTGTATGATTATTAGTGCAATCCTGCTCTCAGGGCGAACTGCTGGAGTGTATCAGGACATGCACATGGGTCCAAGTAAATAAGGTCCAGAACAGCTGGAATGAAGTTCAATCTCTAAAAGGTGAAAGCACTCATATTAGACTAATGGTATTCTGTGGATTTGATGCTTTATTTATTTCATCTTTCTCATTTTACAGGCCTGATGTACAGGATTATTAAGCCTTTAAGGCTGGGAATTATATCAGTGTTGAACATTATTCCAGTTTGAAGCATTTTAGTCATTCTTAAATTGAACAATAATAATACTGCAGCTAAATGGAAAAGCAGCTCCCTGCTGTTAAATTACATAAAATGAAATTGCTGAGCATTAAGAGACAACTTTTGGCATTAGTGTATCCTAAAACTCGTCCAGCTGTTGTCCATCTGTGGATTTGAGCCTGTAGGGGAGTAAAGTACTACTAACGTGTCTATTTGGATAACAGTTTGCTAGAATCGTTCAGTGCCTTGAGGCCACCATACATCGGCAGTGGCGCTGCAGTGCGCGCAATGGGTGTGCGCACGCCCCGGAGTGCTGCTGCGCGCCCCCGCCTGTGTGTGTGTGTGTGTCGGTGAACTGGTGGGAGAGGAAGAGAGGACCAGTGAGGCAGAGGAGACAAGTGCAAAGAGGCTCGGCGCTGAACGGGACTCCACGTAAATAAACAGCAGACGGTATCGCTCTGTTCGCAGGGGACTGAAAATACAGAACAGGCTTCGTGTTTCACACCACCGAGGAAGGAGATAAGGTGAGCTAAATTATGCCATTCATAATACACACGTGTCGTTTAGCTTACAGTTTCACTGTCAGGAGTTTGTGGGGAGATAAGCAGCGAGTTGGATGCTATAAGGCTTCCAATGAGACCACTGTCCTCTTTACAACATGAGCGTAAAGACACGGGGGTTGTTTTCAAAGCTCAATCTGTGGGACATGATGTTGTGGACACATTTACGTGTGAGGCTACAGCTTGTGGTCATCAGAGAGAGCAGGTGCAGGTGTGCATATTACGGAGCGCGACTGTCAATCAAATGTGTGCTGCTTAAAAGATGCTGAGAGAAATCATTGTCACTTGTCTTCCGGTGTGAACCTTTGATATGATCTGTCCTTTGCTTCATGACGCTCACATCACACGCTGTAAGTATAGATAGCTGGATAGATAGGTAGATATATAGATGTATAGATAGATAGATCTATTTGACAGTTGTTTTTTTTGCCCTGTATAATAAAGAATCTGTCCTCTTACACAACATCCCTCATGTCCTAAACTGATCTGCACCCTTCATGTTTAATTCTCTTTATATACATGTCACAATACTGTCTTGTTTTGAGTGACCAGTCAGTTTATTCAGTCTAATTTCCCTTCATCAGACTGAATCTGATTACGATAGCCTCCCGAGAATCACCCATTACATCCCATGCCATGTATTATACAAGCCAAACAATTGCTTTCCTCAACAAAAAAACCCTCACATTCCCACCCAAATCCTCTGCTTACTCCCCCTCCCTCTTCTGTCTCCCCTCGGTCAAAGCTTCAGTCAAGGGGGGGACTCACCATCATGCAACAACACCCCCCACCCCTCTTCCACCGCTCATCCCCAGACACTCTCACTCATACACACACACACATGCCTCAGCTGCACACTTTCGCTGCCTGCTCAGATAGCCATATTAATACAATGCTAATGACCCCTGCTTTATTGTGTGAAGCTCTTGTTCTTACTTTCTCTCTGAAAGGACTGACACACTTTCTAGTAACGTTTATTCACTGCAGGCAGACTATTGTTAATCTGTCTAAGAAGATAACAATGTCCCCCCTATCTCTGCCTTATGTCTCGTTTGCATTAATTCACAAACGAGCGGCAAAATCTGTGATACCACTGTACGTATGTATATCCTCGGCTGTGTGCGTTTCTTTCTCTTCAGTCATATCTTCACCATAGTAAGTCAGGATGTTGCTTGAGCCCAGAGAGCCACTATTCCACATCTACTGGAGCTCTAATGACAGGACATTTCAGGCTCATTTGACAAATGTGGAGAAATGTAGAACAAGATATTGACCTACATTGTGCTGCCATCTTTACTTTCACCCTGGACAAAAAAACGTCACTAGGCATGGAGATTTACATAACTAAGGGATTATCATGACACACGTTGGCCGGAATTATTGTGAGAGCACCAGTCAGTCACACTGCTGACCTAAAGCCAGTAGCAGACCGCTCTGCTGCGGGGGCTATGGGAAAAGCTTGGGTGTTGGAGGGAAAATGCCACTAATTTCACTCTGTGGGCCGCAGAAACACGCAGACTATTCTGCGAGAAGTGATCAACGCTCCTTCTGTAAGCGGCTGTCTGTGGTATTATGACCTCCGCCAACCGCATGATGGGACAAAGTGTCTCATAGAGATAAAGACTTGTTCTGTGTAATTCTTGATGATGATGATGATGATGATGACATCATTTCTGAAAAGAAACTGAGCTGACCCTGAGCGGCTTTCACTTTGTGATTCATTTCACCAAGGACACACTTCGTTCTTGTCATAGAAATGTTTCAAAGATGTATTAAATTGACTGCAACAAACAGCAGCGGAAGTCAGAGCAGGAGACAGTAGTGTTGTAGACATTTAAAAAGAAGAAACTCAAAGTGCTCTGTATTGTGCGACTTTAAAAAACGCAGCATTTTAAAGGATTCTTCTGGATAAGTACAACTTGGGTTCTACTTTTGTAGTTGTGACCGTCATTTCTACAGCATGATACTTATGATTTGTTTTGTACTCCCAAAGTAATTGCTGACATCTGGGAGAACTACGACATTGCTACAATGAAGTCTAAAAGGGCAAGACATGAGCAAACATTTAAATGATTTGTTCCATCAATAAATCAATTAGTTGATTGACAGATGATAAAATTAACATACAATAGTTTTAGCTGTTTTTCAAGCCTAAATGCCAACAATTCTCTGGTTCCAGCTTCTCAAATGTGACATTTTGATGCTTTTCTTTGTCATAAATAATTGTATCTGCATATATTTAGGTTTTGGACTGAAGGTCAAATAAATCAAGCAATTTGCAGACATCATCTTGAGCTGTTGGAAATAGTTTTTACTATTATCTGACATTAGACAAAACGATAAATCGATTAAATGTCAACAAACTAATTTATAATAGAAACATTGTCACTAGTTTCACTGGCCTGTAAACAAGCCAACAGATTAGCCAGATTATCTAAATCACTTTATTTGGAAGTAAAACTGTGAGCACACCAGAAATGTTGGTAATACTCCTTAATTGCACAGGAAACCTGCAGTAAGTACAGAAGGTTAAAGTTCAACCAGTGTTGGTCTGTTAACTGTGATGGATGTTTACAACGGACAGTTTGAATAACAACTTCACAGTTCGTCTTCGTTTTCTCTTCCCAGTAAGTTTGTCTAACCCTGTGGTTTGTTTCTAAACGCATGTTTTTCCTGCCCTGTCCGGCTTCCTTCAAAGAACTTTTGCCATGTTCTTGGATCTCATCAGTTAAGTAAAGTGTGATCATTGCTGACAGCAGTTATGACCAAAACTACAACACTTATACCCAAATTGATGAAAACGGTAATTGTCCTTTAAAAAAGTGCTGTGATGATTTATTTTTTATTAAGAGTGGCACAGGCACAGTTAAATAATGGACCATCATAAGTCACTCCAGCTGATTGACTGAATGATTGACTGGGTCCTGGGGACACGTGTGCTCGCCCTGAGCGGAGTCGATCCAGCAGCCGTTGTGAATAGAAGAGCTGTGCTGCTCAGCTGTGATGAGGCTAAATCTCCAGGGACTGATTGAGGCCCATGCCTATCCATTAGTGTCACTGAGGTGTGGGTGTTTCTTCCCAGTGGGCCAGTCACACACAGCAGCACAGCACACTGACATCGCCTGGACCTCCTTGTCACAAGCATGTTCGTCTCATTTTGGGACTGATGAGTGCCTCATTAGAGGACCACAGAGGGAACGCTGTCCCCCTCTCTGCTTCACGGCTGCTTGAACACTTGCCTCGGTTGTAATTTGGACAAATCTATGTAGGGGTAGATACAAAGAAGCACATACATGTTCCACACACACACACACACACACACACACACACACACACACACACACACACACACACACACACACACACACATGCACTTTCTCTCTCCCTGTATGTGTGTGGGGTCTGTCTGGTTGCAAGCTGGTGGGTGCAATTAGAGTTTCACACTCAGTTAGGCAGCAGTCTCTAATGGGGATTGACACGTTTCTGCGAATCCACTCCACACAGCTGCAACTGTTGATGTTTACATACTAGACCTCCATTATATTAGCAGGAGTGGATGGAGATAGATGACTCATGAAAATGGATATTAGATGATTGATGTGTTGCTCATAGCAAGACTCGTACTGCTTTTTTGAGTAATTAGATAAAAAGATGTGGGGGTACTTTGCAATTTTCTCAACTCCTGCAACAATACAGCTTGAGTTTTTGCGTAAATGATAAGTGAGTAAATCGCAACAGAAAATGAGTCAACAGCAATAATTTATTAAGAAAACTCTCTTATGCTAGCTTCTCAAATGGGATGATTTGCTCCTGCTTTGTTCATTCTAGATTGACCATCTCGCAGTTTGTGAATGTTGGTTGAACAAAACAAGCAATTTGAATGTAAACTTGAGCTCTGGGAAATCATAAAAAAACAGCAGTAATACAAAATGCTGCAGCCCTATTCTCAAGCTTTGTCTGTGCATTTCAGTAGGTGGTATTTTTTGGGCAGCAGGTAATGTGGACAGATGGTGGACGAGTAGCGGTCAGTGCGTATGTCCCTGGACGGCTGACTGTGACGGAATCGTTACACCAGAGCTTTTTACCATGACAGTCATCGAGTCTAATCACTCAAGGTTGCCCAGGGAACACTATTATCGCCTTGTCAGGTTATTACACCCCTTAGTGAGAACAAAGCGTTTAGAGATGCTCTTTTCAGTCCAAACCAACTGCTGGGAGTGACAGCAATAAAGCCCCCTTTTGAAGTGGGAGGTTGGGGTAATGGAACGTAATGTTGTGGGTTTTATGTTCCCCCCTCTACCCCCCAGTAGAGCGCCTGACAGGTTAACTAGCTGCATGTACCGCTGGATCTGACTCTGTCAACCTTGACTTTAGGGACTTGATATGAACAAATGAAGATGAGACTTGATATGTGTGCTCAGGGTATATTTTCTGAATACTCATAAGATGATTGTCTGTCTTGCCATCCATTAAAAGAAGTGGAGGGAGGGAAAGGAAAAGTGGGAGTGTTTTTGAAGCTGTGAGGGTTGCAGAAAGGAGGAGGGGTGGATCATGTACCTCAGTCGACACTGAGAAGGGGCAGGGGGAACAAAGGGGGTCTGTTTTCTCTGTCTGTACTGGTGGGGCGGCTGTCCATGCCTCTTTTCTTGCAGTATAGGGGGGAGATGCAGGGTTATGCCTGAGGAGATCCACAAAAGAAACGGGTGTTGAAGCCTCTGTTTGAACAATAAGTTGTTCCTGCTGAAGTAGACTAGAGAGCTAGTTCTTGCTACCGACAGCCTCGGGCCTGTTGAAGCTCTGGCCAAATTTGGATGGGCAGCAGATGTTGGAGAGCTAGTTTGTGGCCCAGTGGCATCACATAACAAGGACCACTGCTTCCCTTTCCCGTCCTCAAAACAACAGGAGGTGGGCATTGCTCCACCGGCAGGGTGTAGGCTCGCCAAAATTAGAGAGAATTCAGGATGAGTGGGCACTTGAATGCTTTTTAGTCTGTTCTCAAGCCTCCATCTTCCTCCTATTTGCATAGAGCTTAAGAGTAACTCGGCCACACATCCCACTCTCTGTTGGCACAGTGATGCAGCCCACTTGTTTTCAGCAAATACATCGCCACAGCTCTTATTCTGCTTATCACATTGGAGTTTTAAAGAGTGGGCCCTGCCAACAAATCTACCACAAGCCTCCACACTCTCACCAGTTGTTGGAACGATGCATCCTGTAAAAATGTAGAAGTGGGGGTCTGCAGATATAAGCGGAGCGAAGGTGTAGATTATCTTTGTTGCCCCAGCACATGATGCAACAGTGATTGAATCAACAGGAAAGAAGGGGACACTTAGCTGTCAGCTCATGAATAAAGTTGACATGGAAACACAAAGTGGCTTTCCATGGTTCAGGAGCCTTGCTGACCTCGAGGTCTTATTTAGGCTAGGCCTTCTGATGCCCTTACCCTCTGCTCAACCTTATACCCCCTCCCACACCCCGGCCGAGGGTAAAACACCATGTTAGCAGCTCAGCTGCCACCACTGAAGGGCCCTTAATCCAAGTGGGATGACAGCTTGGCTCTAGATGCTGTTTCTGTGGCGCTGAGACCAATGGGCTTTTCTTTCCCTCTTTTTCATCTCTTAAACCCCCCAAACACAGCCACAGGAATCCTGGGAAAAAAATTCTCCTGGGGGAGACAAAGGAATGGGATGGTAAACAAATCCAAGTGTAGATCTGAGATTCCTCCATTCATCAGAAGTTAAATGTGCATGTCTTTTGAGATATCAAAAGCACAAAATACAATGCTGGCTTGGGTTGCTTTGTTGTTGATTTTTGTTTATGGTGCCACGTGTTGTGTAAAAAACATCATCTATACCCAGATAATCTTTGTCCAGGCTTCGAAATGATTAGAGAAGATTGAGGTCAGAAAACCATTAGAATCATAAAATTTGATGTCCTTCCTTTACACCAATCAGCGGAGCCTTTCAGAGATCACATGTGGAAAAACATCCAGACAGGCCAATAGATAGGCCTGCCATTGATACAACAATCAGCATCATCAGACATGTTTGCCAGTAAACTGAGTGACTCTGCCAGGCAGCTTTGACAAATTGTTATTTTCCAGGCCAATCACGCTGCCATGCTGATGTTTAGTTAACACTGGGAAGATTTGGGAGCCACAATAACATCGCTGTTTAGCCACATTTATTTTGACTGAGTATTCAAAATCAAGTTCTGAAATCTGTTGATTGACATGTTCAGTTGATCGACAGACATAGTCACAGTCACAGCCACAGCCATTCATCAAGTCAAAATGTCAAACATTTGTTAGCACCAGCTTCTCAAATGTGAGAATTTGCTGCTTTTCTCAGTTTTATATAAATGGCTTTTTTGACTGTTGGTCGGACAAAAGATCATCAATCATCTTGGACTCTGGACATATATTAATACTGTTTACTGTATGTTTGCCATGTTGTATTTGCCTTTTTCCTGTAATCAGATCAGATATGATCATTTTCAGGATTCTCAGGACATCATTTTAGCGGAAAATTGGTTTTAAATTTGATTTATTAACAAAAACCCAAGGACATCCACCGTGGAGTTGACTATGCTCAGGCCCTGTGCCAATGCAATTTAGAATCAATCACGGGCAATGGAATAGCAATCAGTATAATCTCCTTGTGGTCAGTCCTTAGCTGGTTTCTCAGCGTTGGGCGTCTTTAGGAGCTGGAAGAATGTAATTGTGACTAAGATTATTTCTTGCTGTGAGGAGGGGAGGATGGACAAATGGCAACTTCATTTATCAGGATCTCCTCTGAGGCTGGCCGGCCTGATAACCCAATCAAACGCCGAGTGTGGCTGAGAGCTGTCTGGGGCAACACTGGGCTTTTTTTTTTTTTAGCTCTGGGTTTGTGTCTCTGTCTATGTGGAAATATCAATGAGTCTTTGTCAGTGTGCCATGGTTTATAGCCAAAGCCCCATGGTGGTAAGAGACTAAAGTCGCTCAGAGCAGAAATGACACTAAAATATGTTATGTTTCAGATGAAGAAATTGTCTATTCCATATGCTCCATTTCCTGTATATTTCATCACACAATTACACCATTGTCGATTTGGATCTTGGCAATGAGTGGCATTCTTTATATTGGTTTTGGTTGGTATTGTTCTGGCAGAGGTTGAAAAGACTGTGGTCTGAAGCAGACCTAATGCTCGGGTCTTTAGGGTTGGCTGGTTTTGGGCCTCTCAGGGCTCAAGTCACAATGACCACATCTCTGTATGAGCGGAGCCATGGTGGACATGTTACTCAAAGGGGTTACTGCATGACAGAGAGCACGCCTCCACAGATCCTGTGAGAGAAAAATAGGATACTTTCACTCACTGGTCATTTGTGATGTGTCACTGAGGTGGAATTCATATAGCTCTTGGTTCTGAAATGAGTATCTTGATTGTAGTTGACATTTCGTGTTCTGTAAAAGGCTCAGCTTTGAGTCAAGGGGCACTCTTTAGATGTTCAGCGACGCTTTCATGAAATGTGATTGGTGGGGAATAATACATGAAATTGTTAATGTACTGAGGGGCTGCTGTACTCACTCTTGGGTTATATGCATTGCGTCAGCTATTTGAGCATTAACGTAAGTGCACATCTGAGGCTTTTACATAATTGTCAAAACCGCTATCTCAGTAAAAAATCTCAGTTCCCCTTGATTGAATGATAATGATTACAATTGTAGTTTCATTTCCAAAGCCAGTTTTTTTTAATCCTGATATGCACAGTGCTTATGGAATTACTAAAACCTGTTTTATCTCAGCTTGTAGCCATGTGATTTAAATAAAGGAGCAGTTGCTGCCCTAAGAGCAGATTATGTCTGTCTCTAACTCTCTCAGTCTTTCCTTTCTAACCCTTTTATCATGTCTCAGACTATATTTCATATCTACGTACATTTACTACACAGCTACTTGTAAATCCATCATTTAGCATGGTGTGCAAAGTTTTTCTTCAGTTTCTTAGTAACTACTCTACTGTACTAGCTTCAAAACGGTTTCCAGGGTCTGACGTTCTCCAGCTCAATATCCTCTCAATATGACACATTTAACAGACCTTTCAAAGGAGTATTATGTTCTCAGCAATGTCTTCCCCTAAGTCAAATACGAAATGTATGTTTCCCTTGGTCAATATGTCGAAGTCGCCCACCTACAGCTAGAAATCTGCTGATGTTATACTCCTTGAAACCTACACCCTCAAATCTGTGGGCAAGACTGTTTTCTTGATTTTAGACATTGAACTGGCTGAATGGATTTTTACAATATAGGATTTTGAACTGCGAGGATTGCCCATTATGACAATGGCTTCAATTACTGCATGAAAAGGTCACAGTGAAAAGAAGAACTACCCTATTTTCCTTCCCCTGTCTTTCTTCCCTTTCACTAAGTTTGTTAAAATGACATTTAACCATATGACTCTGTGTCACTCACTCATTCGGGAATATAAGAGGAAACACTATCTGATGTTGTCACCCCCAAAAATGTCCATTTTACGTATAATCATCTGGTTCCATGTTGTTTTATTGTAATTCGGGGACCTTGCATGTTTACATTGTCTTATCCAGAGGTGAAGCCTTAGGCAAAGTGGTAGCATTCATTACATTCTTGCATATTTTATGAATGTATAGATTTCCCCGTTTCCAACATTGCTTTTAAATGTAAGCGTTGTTCACTGATATTGTCCCTAATCAGACCAGAATTGGGGAACTACACAGAGGTTTGACTGATTGTATTCTCCACGGTCAATAAAATCTAATTAAGCCTTAGGCGTCCCAAGTCAAACTCCTCAGGATTACCCTGGCCCTGCACCCAAAACCCAACCCTGGGAGAGAGTGATAACTAGACTCCCATAATCTGAAGCTAGGGCTGACTAGGGGGGGTGTGGGGTTTATGATGAAATCCTTGCAAACCTACCAACCCAACTGCAGGGATGGCTGTCGTCATCACATGCTCAATAGTATGTCAGTCACGTCATCTCACGTCTGGAATCAGTGAAACATCAGGTAAATGAAGTTCAAATCACAGTTTGAGAAAGTGAAGTCTGTGATAATGGGCAACACCACAGTAGGAAATAGTGCATAACGCTACAGTAACATCAGCGTGTTTTGGGGAGATAATGATATAAAAACTGATTTCATGCAGAGTATCATCCGCATAGCTCACAATCCCCCACGCTTTGAAGTCAAATTAGAAGTGTGTCTGTTTGGGTGGAAACGAGAGACCGATTAGAGAACAGAAAACATGCTTTGAGAGAACATTTAACCCTCCCTCTCTTCCGCCTCTTCAAATCTTTTGAAACTAAATAAAACCCTGCAAAGGATCTTTCCTTTTGTCTAAACTTTAGGGTGTGGGTAGGATGTAAGCTCTGAATTTTAGGGTTTGCTTTTCACTCACTCTTTTGTTTTAGTGTCCGTTGCGTGAAAGTACATGTTTACTGTGCTCATTGCTTTTAAACAGTCCTTGAAAAGAGTCCGTTTGTGAGGACGTTGACCCACAACAGGAGACCGCTATTGATCAGGTGCTTGCCTAAAGGAAGTAGGGATGAAGGGATGAAGAGGTGAGCAGGGTGAGTGGGTCAGGATGGGGTGAGAAAGACAGGGAAGTGACCAGGATTTGCTCTCCCCCTCACCAGGATGCAGCCAAGTCTGAAATATGGCTCTTTTCTTTTCATCCTGGAAACAATGCTCCTGCTGGAGGCCTGACGATATGTCCTCTCCCCATGTGTCCTTTCCCATGTCTCCAAGGTATCACTGACCTGTACCCATGTGAACAAGGTTTCTGGTTTTCTATTATCACTATATCAATGACTTTACTTGGACAATAACACCACCAAAGTAAAACAGTTGCTTGTCACCTCTTCTTGCCTTCTCACAGGATTCGATTGTGAGTTGTTTTTCCCAGTTTAGCATCAAAAGGCAGCCAGAGTGAGAGCTGAATATGCTATTTTGTCCTCAAAACAAAAGAGCCCAAATTTGTTTCACTTGCTCTGTTTATCTAAGCTGTGATTCAACCAAAATGGGACTTTGGATATGAATTTCGAGTGGAAGCAGAGCGTTGGCAGCAGTAGCAGGGCCGCGTCCTTGACAGGCCTGTTGAGGACCTAAGCCTATTTCCTTCCAAATGGCTGTTTTAAAGAATGAAAACAGGTTTGAATAAAACCTACTACTGACTTAATGCACTACTATGATGCAGGTCCATTTTGTCCATATTGTCTTGTGAAACCATCCCTTTTATCCCTGTGACTCATATTGTGTTGAATTGGAGCATAATAGAGTAGGTGGCCACAGAGAAACCACCCGGGACAGCTCGTCATAGCACTTCAGTTTGATTGACATGGCACTTCTTCTTTCACATCAGACATCGTAAAATAGTATAAAAGTGGCTCTTTTACATAACATTGGATAATTGCATGCCTAACCTCCTTCATTCACCACTGGGCCTCTGTGAATTCAAACTGGAGCAACCTCAACATAACTGTGTTTTGTAATGCTAAAATTAGCAGAATGTGCTTGATATGGTAATAGGGCAGGAAAACTGTGTTTGAGTGTTAGCTTTACATTTCACCGTGGATATTTGCCAGACATGGCTTCTTAAATTGGTTGGACATTTATTATGGGAACTATGAATGAGCGATATGGACTTATACATCATTTAATTTCAATGCATTGTGACACATTTTCTGCAAAAGCTATTGATATAATTGAGTTTAAAAGGTCATTCGAGATTGTTGTGGATAAAATAATCCTATGTGAAGGTCTTATTTTTGGTTCATGCAGTGAGTTAAATACCTGACAAATCAAGGTACTTCATATTCTTACCATTCTTTTGCGTACAATCTGAATTGCTTGGCGTCTGTTTGTCATATTGTCCCTTGTTCTTTTCATAGTGCTGTGTTGATTATTTACCTATGTCCTCTGTAATGTTGATTGTCAGCTTACAATGTTATTGTTTTGTATTCATTTCTCGCGTTGTACATTTCGTACATTGCCTTCTGCTTGCCTTTTTACTCTCTGTTTAGCCACTTCATGTTTTGTCTGCTTTCTCCTGTTATGTTTTACACGTCACTTGCTTTATTGTTATTTTAATGAATAATTTATTACAATGTTGATCATTCTAAGTAACTGACAGGGACAATGACGTGCACTGTCAAGCAAGAAAGTAAATAATCAAATCTTTGTTTGATGCAGAAATTAGGGATGTTCCAATCAAGTTTTAGTTGAACCTGATCCGAGTCTGATCCAAGGGTTATATTTACTTAGAGGGTGTGTACGATTTGGCGGCATATAGCGTTACATTTGCAGATTGCAACCAACTAAATGCCCCTCTGCTCTCCCCTCTCTTTGACAACACAAAAGGCCCCATCTACAGCCAGTGTTTGTCCGTTCTGAGCTACTGTAGAAACACAGCGGTGCAACATAGCGGAACCTGTGTATACAACCTGCTCCCTTTGTAGATACGAAGGGCTCATTCTAAGCGAACAAAAACACAACTATTCTCAGTTTCATGTTATTATACACGAATAAAACATAGTCATGGATATTCTATTTAATTTCTGATAACACATCCCTCTAAATACTACACACTGGCCCTTTAATTGATGATTAAATATGTATTTGAAACATTGAAATTACAGCTGTAGCCTACTTAATCTGACAAACCTTATTTTTCACCAGCTACTTGATAATTCTGGCCTCAAGGCTTTATTACGTAGTATTTGTCTCTCATAGTACTGAACTGATCAAAACATTGTAAGTGGGGCATTTTCTCAGCCTTAAACTTGGATCACTGTGATTAGCCTTGCCATTCTGACCACAGATATGAAAGTGTGAGGATTATAACGCAAGACAACGTTTTATTAATCCCCATTGGCTAATTTAAATAGCTTCTGTCATAGTACCATGCAGTTTCTCCTCTGCTTCCTTCAACACGGCTCTTTCTCACAACAAAGCTTGATTAGAGAAAAAAACAAAGACTGCAGCAAAACATCACACAGAATGGCGCATTTTGTTGGATGATTTCTGATGGTGTTGGTAGATATGGCGTAAATGAACACTCCTGTGAAACTGAGATGTTTTCACACATAGACTCGCACAGTTGCAGCTCTCAGCTGTGCAGCTCTAAATGTTTAATGGAGAGTTAAGGAATAAGAAGCATCTTCTGTCTCTCTGTCTCTGTCTGCATAGTGTCTCATTCCCACCTGGCCAAGCTCCAGTGCTCACTGCAGCATTCTGACCCACTACGCTGCTGCATTGAGCGGATACAAAGCCTCATTGGAGACTTTTCAGCTCCACTGTAGTTATGCAGTATATTGACTAGTTTATGCAGCACAGGCTTCTTTTCTCAAACTTGGCCAGAATATAAAGTTCCCCCGTCACTTGACTCTTGTGCACCTGAATTTCACGTTCTGGCCGTCGTCTGCACAACCTCAGTGTCAGAGTAGCAACCAGGTCATCTGACCACCACCCACCAGCCTGTGTCACGTTCACAGTCTCAGTATTGGGGAGAAGCTCTGGCTGTCCTTCAATGGCTCTTTCACTGCCGCTTGGTGACAATGCATTTTTTCCATGCCATAAAGCAGATGCTGTATTATACCAGCACAATACTGGGCCCATCTGAAACTGTTTACCATGTGAAAGGCACACCGGGATCAGGATGCCTACCACTGTGTGGGGCTTTTTGACTTGCCACTCTATAATGAGTGCGCACTGGAAGGAAAAGGAGCAGGCAGCTTTAACTGGCATTGTGGTCACTGCATAGAGAGAGGAAATGCGGCATAAAATGCTGATCCAGGCTATTCTTCCAAGGCCGGGACTTTTTATACTTAGTAGAATACAGAGATTACTGTGACATCAAATGAGCTTGTCAGCAGTTACAACAGATAAATAGGCAGGAAACTTGCACTTGTTTGTCCACATAAAAAAAACATTATCCTCCAAATGATTTAGTGCAATCTCTCATCCCTGACCTGAGTTCTGCTGGAGGTTGATACAGCTGCAGGCAGGTGTCTTCTGGATGAGGACACTGGTCTTTTCAGACCGCTTTTCACCGAAAGTCAACAAATCAAGAACTAAGAAGTGAAGTGAAAACAGCTTGACTACAGAGGCTTAACCGGCTGAAAAGAAAAGCCCTGCAGTTAAATGATTAGCCTCCCTTGTGTGAATAGTACCTGTCTTCTCTTGTCTCGCTGTTTGTTGTCGGTGAGTTGAAAAGGCTTTGATCCCAGTTGTCTGCCCTCGGCCTTGATGTTTAATTTAGTCCCCCCCCGCTACCCCTTTAAAAACAAGTAAAACAGTGTTGAACCAGCACTGCCTTGGACTTACTGGTAGTCTATCAGCAAAGCTCTTAGTCACTAATTGAGCACTCAATACCCAGAGGTACCTGACCAGACAGGCTGGTTGGTCAGTCAGACTCCAGACATGATTTCAGGCCCTAGAAGGACCTAGTGGAGACGGGCAGCACTCAGACCTCCTCCTGAAGTGAAGGTCCCCTCGGCCCCCTAGCGCCTCTCAGAGGGCTTATCGTCCCTGAAAAGAGCTCTCCAAGGTCTCCAGTCCTCAACTGGCCATCAGTCACGTCAAGGACACACATCTATCATGTCAAGAGCCCGGAGAAGCAAGAGCAGCACCGCACGCATAAAAGCCCAGACGGGGACACGTTTAAGTACATTAACCCAACCCTAGTCCCTCCTCAGAAGACGGATGCCACTACGGGAAATAAGGAAGTGACTGTGGTTGTATAAACCAATTGTATAATTAGATTTCTTCCTGTGTGGCGGTTTGATAGCACAGCAGTTTGGGAGAAAGTGCAGCTGAACTCTTTGAGCAGAGATTTGCATAATATTTTGATATATATATTGCATTTTATTTTTTGCTAAAGTGGTGATCAGCATTGTTTGGTTGGCTGGTCCACCACTTTGGTCCAGACTTAAATATCTCAACTACTATTGGATGCATTGCCATGAAGGTTTGTACAGACGTTCATGTTCTCCAGATGATACAACTTTGGCGATCCTCTGACATTTCATCTATTCATTTGTAATTTTGAGTGAAATATCTCTACCACTACTGGATAAATTGCCATGAAATTGGGTACAAACATTTATATTCCCCACATGAATAAATGTAATAACTTTGGTTATGGCTTAACATTTTCTTATAGGTTTTTAGAATTTGTGATTAATTGCCTTTGTGGAGTATTTGTCAGTTTTCAGAGCAGTGAGAGAGGGCAATTTGTGTCAAGCACTCTGTTGCAATAGATCCCCTTCCCTTCTATATGCTACACTGCATCTTTGAGAGCAATTTACTATTTCTCTTCCCAATCGGTCCATAAAGGGCGTCTGCTGTGGATAAATAAGTGGGGAAACACTTTTAGGCATGCTTGCCAATACATTCAGGCTCACAACAAATCCCCGCGAGCCAATTTTTTGAATTAAAAAATGTTGATCTATTCACCCAAAAAAACATTCCATAACTTTTCTTATTATGCAGCTGTCTATGCTGTTATCTAAGTTATTTTCAATAGTGAGCATCTGTCCCATTGCACTGTATCATTTCCCTGAAGAGTACACGGTGTCTTGTCCCAACTACAGCAATGTTATTTTTGCTTATCAAGAATGAATTGAGGGAATACAGACCTCAGAGACACACACACACACACACACACACACACTGGAAGCTGTATTCATCGTGGTTGTGAATAACTGAGCATACAGGACAGATACAAGAGAAATCATATCGCTGAGAAAACTCAGGCCTGAATGCTTGTAAATGACAAGGCTGATGTCTCCAGCAAATCAAGTGAAGGCATTTTCTTGCGGCTTCTTCTTATCTTTGGAGACAGTTTCTCTGACATGGCGCATTCAGGCAGAGCTTGTCTGTCATGCTGTTTTGTTACTAATTTATTAATTTAAGCAGTGGCAGCCACATTCAAAGACAATGGTGCTCAAGTTCTGCGTTGAATTAACCTCAATAATTATGGTGATTTGGGGAAAGAAAAGCCCGATTGTTACACACGGCCCCCCTCCTGTGCTTGACATCCAAGTGAATAAATTACTAGACTCAAGAAGATGTTCAGACTTCCCTCTTAAGCATCCACTTGGAACAACGGTAAACTGCATTATTTGTATAAGAATATTTAGATTATACCTTCCAAGGTCAGCCATTCTTGTTTATGGTTGCATTACTGATCATTTTCACACACAGTAGTTCTCAGCCTAATGGAATCCATGCATCCACGATGAGTGCATTATTGCATGCCTGTAGTGCAGGAAATCCTTTTTCTCAAAACATTTAAAGGAATCCACTTTAAGTGTTTCCAATAACAACCTGGTTCAAAGTGCTAATGGTTTGTTTGATCAATACATGAGCTTTTCCACTGTAAATACCAAAGTTGAAGCATTAGAATCCATTAAATGGAAGTGTCCTTCAATCCAGGCACCATTTGAGCTGCAATAGCATATTTATTGATGTTGTATTTTGAGCTTGGATCATATCACAAAATGTGAATTCAGTTACAATTCCTTATGGTCTAATTAGTTTGGCCCATAATGGAACTATAAGGCATTGCTGTATATCACACAAAACAAAAAAAAGGTATTTTACAGTTAGACATACACAAAACCGGGCGTCACTTGTAAAATTGCTCTTCTAGTGGTCCAGCGGATACCTTAATGCAGGGGTGTCAAACTAATTTTAGTTCAGGGGCCACATGCAGCACAATTTGATCTCAAGTGGGGCGGACCAGAAACATCACAGCATAGTAACCTTTAAATAACGACAACTCCAAATGTTTCCTTCGTTTTAGTTAAAAAAAGAGTACGAGTACATTCTGAAAATGTTCAAACTTAATCTTTTTTACAAAACATTATGAACAACCTGAAAGGTGCAATTTCAACAATAGTATTAGTTTATAATTTACACATGTGTGTTATAACTTAAAGATCACAATGTATCTACAAAGCCTTTTACTTTATGATCAAAACAACACATTTTTACACTTTGCAAAGTCATCCCGCGGACCGGATTGGACCCTCTGGCGGGCCACCCACCCTTGCCTTAATGCATAGCCCACGTTAAAAAAATAAATATATATATATATATATATATATATATATATTTCTGTTTTATCTTAGTAAATGATTTGCAGTTCCCAATAAACATTGCATACATTAGAAACATTTATTAAAATAAAATAAAACTCAGTCAGCTCCCACACTGACATACTGTGTTGGCTGAGCGTAAACAGTAGTGTGACCATGATATATGTCCACAGTTTTGGTTTACTCCATATATCATGGTCACACTACTGTTTACGCTCAGCCAACACAGTTTCTCTTGACATACAAATGTTGACCTTTCATTAGTAGAAATACCTAGCCAAACACAGCGTTGCTCACTTCTTTACACCACCACCGACTGATTTGTTTACCCTGAATAAATATCCTTCGAGTCAGCCTGCTTTCTTCCATATCACGTTTTAAGAACTGAGCTACACATATCTTCTAGCGAACCTGGCCATGGTTACCATCCTGTCCACCTCACATTTGGTGCATATTTGTCCTATATTGACTTTTAGTAAATCAATCAATTACTTAATCAGCAACTGTTTTGGATTGGATCATTTATTGAGCAAAACTGCTAAATATTTTCTGGTTTCAGCTCCTCAAATGTCAGAATCTTTTGCTTCTCACCATTTTATGCTAATGTGAATTGATTATCTTTGGGTGTTGGACTGTAAACTAAACTATATAAGACATTTTGAAACGAGCTTTGGCCGTGAGAAATTGTGATTTGACATATGTCAGAAAATTGACAGATTATCGATAATTAAATTAGTTGTACGTATTCCTAAAAGTCAAAAAGAACATACTAAAACTTCATCTAAATGCAGGACCGATGCTTCAGTAACGGCACCTGGCCACATCTAATCACACAGTTGAGCTATAACAAGGTATTGGACGACTAAGCTGAAATTGTGCCTGATGCACAACACAGTGGAGCAGATGAAAGCCTCTCTCCAGTATGTCTGGTGCTCAGCCTGCCTCAGAGGAAGTGTAATGACGGATCTGGAGAATAGAAAAGCCCAAGGATGTTGTTTTTGTTCAGGTTCTTCTAAGTATAGGACAGCTTGGTTCCATAAAAAGTCTCCTCACTGTCTGTGTTTACACTGCTCATAATTGGCTTAATATCTGAGGTAATTTGTACTGTGATGATGCAGGAGCCGTCAGTGGGACATGTGTTAACCTCTAACCACAGTTATCCCCGGCTTCTCTCTGTATCATTGTGACCATTGCCTCTAAACGCTATCTGTTACTCAAAGAAGACCTGTGTCGAGTGTGTGTGTGTTTGGGGATATGTGAGGGTGAATTATTGATGCAGTGTAAATCCAATCTGCCTCATGGCAGGTGCGCCGTGTGCTGTTTGCTGTGTGTGTGTGTGTGTGTGTGTTTTTATGTATGTGTGTGAGACGTTGTCAGAGGAAGGAGCAGTGCTGTAATTAAAAGGCAGCACAGTCTGCAGTCCTGCCCACGCAGACTCAGCTACAGGCACACAGGCTAAAAGCTCAGTGTAGTTTGCATACACACATGACCACCAGTGTTCACACACACACACACACACACACACACACACACACACACACACACACACACACACACACACACACACACACACTGATGCTACAGTAAGAATGATCTTCCCTCCCTTCTCGTCCTTTCAGCCTCAGTTATGCAGCACAGTTTGGTTTTCTCTTCCTCACCCTCCGTCTCTCACTCTCTGTCTCTCACGCTCTTTGTACTATTTTCTCTCTCCCACAAACTTCACAATGTGCCACACTCGAGCTGCAGCAGTCTGTTATTGTGCAGCATGCAGACACGCTGCTAGGAGCCCACCAATGATATCATCTCATTGTCTCTGTGCTCTCACCTGCACCAGAGAACATGGAGTCCGGGAAGAGAGGGTGAGGGTGGGTGAGGAGTCTTGAGAGAGAGGGATGAAGGACTGTGTACTCTTCTTCGTTTTAAATGTGAATATCTTCTGGTTTCTGGTATCTCTGCTTTGACAGTAAAGTTAATATCTTTGAGTTGTGGACCAATCAAGATATTCAAGGACGTCATCTTGGGCTTCGACATTTTTCACTATTTCCTGACACTTTATAGACCGAACGATTAACCACTTAATTGACAGAATAATCTACAATGAAAATAATCCTTAATTGCAGCCCTATTAGAGACAGGCCTGTTTTACTAATTTCCCTTATAACCATTACAGAGGTCATTTTCCAATCCCCTCAATGCCTTTTGCCCAGCCTGTACTTTGTTTGTTCTGGCCATTCACCCGGCTGTTATTCGAGAATTTACAGTACACACACACACACACACACACACACACACACACACACACACACACACACACACACGGGGGATTTATGTTTCAGTGATGTACTCGTATGCCAAACAGACACACAACTTCACTCTTGTGGGCGTACAAACATTTACGGATTCATGTTCCAGGAACATACACACTCTTCACCCTTCCCACACTCACACATATATATATATATATATATATATATATATATATATATATATATATATATATATATATATACACACAGTATATATTGTTCATTCCACACACAAAGCAGCTAACTAGCCAGCACCTCCAGTGGCCTTCACTTCTGCTCTTCTCATCTCCTCCTGCCATTGGCATACCTTCTTTCTCTCCTATATTTCACAGCCTCTGCATTTTTATCTCAGCACCTGCAGCTGTGTGTGTGTGTGTGTGTGTGTGTGTGTGTGTGTGTGTGTGTGTGTGTGTGTGTGTGTGTGTGTGTGTGTCAGTCTGTCGTAGAAAGGCTGATTAAACCCTTGAGCGCTGTCTCCTTCACCACTGGCTCAGCACAGCTCAACATAATGCCACGTCACTGACACTCCCACCCCCCCAGCTGTCTGAGGTTATTTATTTTTATAAGAATATCCGTCAACTGTGTGTGTATTGAAGGAGCAAGCAGAAGTTCATTTTACATTGTGTTTTTTGTTTTGGTTGTTGATGCATTGTGTGCAATATGGATTTCACATCAGAGCAAAAGATCAGATTGTCAGTTTTTGGACTCACTAAAAAGCAAATAATTTTGTCTCTGCGTTATGAAAATGAAGCATTTTCTGTGATGCAGGTGCTTCAAGGCGTTTCTACTTGCTTTTGCTTTGCCACCTCTTCATCTCAGTAGTTCCATCTCCTGTAGTTCTGTATTTGAGGTGAAGCCAGTAGAAAGTAAAGCTTTCTTTCAGTGCACTGCAGGTCGGTATTCTGATGCTATCCCCTTGCCAGAGGCTGCATATTCAAAAACATGATCAATATACACATTGGGCTACACGCCTATTCATAGTCTTTGTTTTTCTTCTGTACCTGAAGGTAGTTTTGCTTAGATGCTTAGTTTCCAGACGGTTGTCGGTTGGTCCACCACTTTGGTCCAGACTGAAATATCTCAACATCTATCAGATGAATTTGTTTTTACAGACATTAATGCTTCCCAGAGAATCAATCCCACTGACTTTGGGGATCCCCTGACTTTCCATCTAGTGCCACCGTGAGGTTTACATCTGTGGTTTTATTATTATATACTATTGGATCCATTTCCATAGAATTTCTTCCCCCCGAGTGAATTACTTTTGCATCTGTCTTGCATCAGGCCTAAATACTAGATTCCTGCTAAATGTATGACATTCCCATCAGCCTCAGCTTTACTTTGTGTTATGTGAAAACACAGTAAACTATGATGCCTGTATGGCTTTAGACTCTTTGTCTTACTTTTGCAATGATACCTGACAGTACGACTGTCACTTCTGTTGCACTGTGTTTGTTTGTGTGGATACTATATGTATTTGTATGGTCTTGGGAGGCTGGGGTTGTGCTGAGGAGACAGGTGGTGTGAGCCTGAATACACAGTGTGTGCGAGGATGCAGAAGAAGGAGGGAAGAAGAGGAATCTCATTCCCCTCCTGCTGCCACAAACATGCACTTCAAAGATGACACCAGGCTCCCTCAGCTGTTGTTGTGGTTCGCTAATGAAACCTAATGAAATGTATATCAGTAATGACAGTTGAGCAGCAAACTCAAGTTCTTTTTTCTGTAGTAACGGGTTAATGTTTTAGCACAGCGTTAAATGACAGTGACGTCCGGCCATTGATCCGGCCATGGCTGGCGTGTCATGCATCAGTGGGGCATGTTGTTTGTGCTTATGGCTGCAGTATTGCCAACAGTAATGAACAGCCTGGATGACGCGCCCCGCACAGCATCGATCGCACACTCTCACACAGACGGCGGATGGAAATTGGTCCTGGTAGGGAAGCAAAGGAGGCGCACACATGCCTGCACCTTCTGTGGGCACATATGGATGCAGGGATCAGCACACATGTACATACTGAGAGAGCGAGAAGGGTGTGAGTCCGCGCTCACGTGTGGCATAGTATGTGTTTATTGATGGCCGTGAGTGCTCACTGGACCGAAGATTATCTTCTTATTGGTGACAGTATGGAGCATATAGAGGGGGAGGCCTGCTCAGTGGGCCGTTCTCTCTCTTTGCTGCAGAAAACTTTGGATCTCTTCCACATCCCCATACGTCCTCAGCTGGTGCTCTCTGCAGTTGGAGGCAAGCCCCACACACATGCTGTATCAAACCAGGCTGTAGCGCTTCGTCTCCTGCTTCATTACCACATGAATGGTTGCCATATTGCCATATACTGTATGGCTATTGTTGGCAAGTCACTCAAAGTCATTGGCTTGAACATGGTGAGCTAACAATAGCCAAGGGAGGAAGGGTTCCTGCTTCAGCTGGTTCCTGCTTCAGTAACGGTGGTCTATCTTTAAAGCTAAATTCTGGATCATTACATCTTGAGCATTATTTCTTCAGTTTTGGCCATTATTTTGTGTACTCATCAAGTTAGTCTGGGAACACAACAGCATTGATGATAAGACAAGTTGTAAACAAGCTAACAATCTAAATCCCTTCATTAAAATGAGCATGCTGGAGATATCGGTGATACTTTATTGCGCAGGGAAGCTGTGCAGCATAACAAACAAGAGGGCAACAGACGATACAAACAAACCTAAAGAGCCCTCCTGGGAACACTACACGCAAACAAAAACAATATAGAGAGCAAATGTATTTGCTTTTTATTTCTTCTGAGATACAACGCTTATGATGTCCATTGAGTGGAAAGGAAAACTATGGTTTAGCGTAGCACGTACGTATGCAGCGTAGGCATCAACTGAAAATGATATCGGCGTGGCCGCCTCTTGCTACTGATTGGTGACCCCCCTCCTAACGACAACAAATCGTCCCCCATGAACACAATGTTATGCTAAATGAATAAAGTGAAACAAAATCGCAATTTAGTCCGATGTTCAGGCTAAGAACCAATGTCTCAAGCTACAAAAGGAATCACAGTTGTACTAAAGTACTCAGTCTTGCTGTTGCGTATGCTAAACTCACTATATTCTGCAGATTATTAATCCAAAGTGATCGCACTACAATCAGGAGAAGTTCAGGATTTTAAGATTATTTTTCACAGTAACCAAAGCTTGGGTTATAACTTTTACCTTTGTTGTCTTACGAATACATTTGGCTAACCTGAGGCTTTGTTTAAAACCTGTATGATCTCTTGTTTTTTGGTCTCTTTGTTTGCAATGTTGCTACACTTCCGTGGCAGCTCACACTGTTGTGCTTCCACGTGGAATGACATGTGGTATATAAACAAAGTCTTGCTTGCATTCCCAGATCTCAGCAATTAACCTGGTGACTACAGTATTATTATTAATGATATGAATGATGGCTAAAAATACTGTAGATCACAGAAACATAATCGATGCTGTAAACGGTTGGGGGGGAAAGAAAAAAGAGGCCGACGCTGCTCTGGCTTCTGTTCAGTTGGACTATTGTGTGTTTCTAATTGTGTCAGGAAGGGCCTTTCAGTTAAAGAGAAATACGATACACGACACTACAGGTCCTTAACCTCAGGGACGGTCTGCTGCCTGTGTGTGGTAAATCTCTCCTATTCTACACATTCTTTGTTTTCTTTTTACTGCGCTCTCTTCCTCTCTCTCTCCCTCCCTCTGTCCTTTTCGTTTTCTCTCCATCAACCTCTCTGTTGTCTGTGAGCATGTTAACACTCCAGCCCCGTCAGTGAGCCTCATGGCTCCATGGTAACCAGTCACACCATTCTCTACGTGTGTGTGTGTGTGTGTGTGTGTGTGTGTGTGTGTGTGTGTGTGTGTGTGTGTGTGTGTGTGTGTGTGTGTGTGTGTGTGTGTGTGTGTGTGTGTGGCAGAGGCTGCTTGTGTGTTGATGGGCGGGATCAGGGTCTTGTTTAGTTTCAAAAAGCTGAGGAGAGGTCGTGGCCGTTCTTATGGGCCTCTTGCTGTAATTCATGTACATTCCCTTAAGACCCGGAGCTTTGTTTCCTCATTGTCAGATCAGATGTCATCAATGCAGCGTGATGCAAAAACGTTTTTTTTTTGGTCTTAAACATTAAATTCCCTCACCTAGTTCCTTTGATAGTTAACCAGATACCTCGTGATAGTCTTGCTATGTGATACCTCTGACAACAGAGTCCTCAGCGTTATTGTGTTGTAATGAGTTCAGCCAGAGTTAACGAGACGAAAATTGATACAGACATGGACGAGGACAAAACGAAGCGATTGCCAGAGGACAGTGCTGTTCTGCAATATCAGGGTTATTGTCACGGTTTATTACTTGATAGAGAATCTCATTTAACCAATTACTGATTCAATTTGACCCGAAAACGTGTTTGGAGTTCTCAAACAAACGAGCGTTGAAAATTACTTGTAGGTATAGAAATGCATTAGGAGCAAAATTTAAAAGGGCTAAATGATCTATACTCGTCTGAAGTATTTCACAAGCGTCCCCCCACCCTTCCTCGATAGCCTTCTGAACCCAACCCCTCATTCTCTCCCTGAGCCAATCATATTTCACTCCCATTCACATTACTGAATAGGAAACTCGAAAGGATTCCTCGCCACGAACACCCACTGATAGACAAATGCACGCACAAACACACACACATACACACACACACACATGCAAACAGCATGCAGCTCTAGTTAGGCAGGGCTTGGTCTAGACCGCAGCATGAACTTTGTTCTGTTAAAAGTTGCCATTGAAATATGCAGTTGCCAATGAAATATTGTTATTCTATTGGTGTCGTGACAAAGAGCAGGGAGGGCGCCGGTGCTATCTCAGTGTGAGTCTGAAGGAGCAATGGGTCGGCAGGGTTCAGCCAGTGTCTCTGCTCAACAGAGTCAGTGTGCAGAAATAATGCCCATTAGACTTGGTCAATCACGCCCCTCGCTCAATGAAATATGGCCCTTTCACTTGTTTCAAACCATAATGCCTACACCTCGCCGCTATCCATCATCTCTCTGAAAGACGTCTGCCTCTATGAAAGCTTTTATTTATGATACATTTTTTAATTTAATGGCTTCTCATGCGGTGACGTTAGATGCTGAGAAAGCGTGATGAGTTACGTGTACATAGAAAACGACTGAATCCGTTCATCAGTGAATTAAGTTGGAATTCATTCCAGCGCAGAGGTCTCGGGTCTCTTGACCACCAATGAAGCTCTGACGCTCTGGAGGCTGATGGTTTCATCATGGTAAGTGGGTGGAGATTATATACTCGCTGTTGCATGCAACAATGACCATGTTGTGAAGCCATTGAGCATGTCCCACTGCTGCGGACAGAATTCATATGCCTTTGTGGGATTAATAAGTGGCTATTCCCAAACCTGTACCGAACACTAAACCAGAGGAAACAATTGAGCAGCAGTTGAAGAAGTACTCAGATCAAAGGCTCCCTGTGGGCTTTTCTTGTCAACAACTGAAAGTTGTGTTTTACATTTAGTGTCACGCAAGAAAACCCATGCGTGTATCCCTGAGCTCATTCAAATGTGTTAAATGCATTTCCTTCCTCATTAAACATTAGCAAAATCCAGCACATCCGTATTTACATGCTTGCAGTCTTCTTCTTCCCTGCGTGCATATGTGTTACTACCACGTGGAGATCAGTGGAGTAGTGTGAAACATTTGGTAGAAATATGTATCGTTGAACCGCGTGTGAATGCACGAGAAACAAAACCCATTCTTAGAGAAACAGCTCCATAGCGCTGCTTGTGGTTATAAACTCCACAGGGAACGTTTAAGTAAAAGAAAATGTCTCCATTGTAAGTAAAAGCACTCAAAACATTTAAAATTGAAACTATCCAAATGTACTAGTACTGCACAGTACAGTAAAATAACCCTTTATACTGCTTTATATACAGATAGGCTTAGTCCAGTGTTTCCCAACATAGGAGTCGGGGCCCTCAAAAGGGTCACAAGACAAATCTGAAGGGTCGTGAGACGGTGCATGGGAGAGGATAGAAGACAAAACTAAAGGTTCTGCTTCAATCTGTTTTCACCTTTTGGACTTTTCTGTAATCATTGTTTTTTGGATATTATTGGTTACAAATGGAAAAGTGTAGAATGACAGCCACACGCCACTAGGGAACCACTCGTTCAATCTTTAACAACTTGTTGTATTTTCCAAAATCAGAATGTGTTTTTTGTCAAATCTTAATCTGAAAAGAGACATTTTTTAAAGCAGTGGAGTAAAAAGTACATTATTTCCCTCTGAAAGTAGCAGAGTACAAGTGGAAGGTAACACATAATAGTAAAGTACTTCAGACTTGTGCTCAAGTACAGTACATGAGTACATTTATTTAGTTACAGAGGGAAAAATGTGAAAAGAAAGTTAAAGGTTTTATAGATACCGGACTCTAAATCCTTGTTCACTTTTGATGGACAATGTGCTTTGAGCTGGATAATGTTACATTTTCTGTGCTTTTGTAATGAGAGGAGCATTATTTAGGGCCGGGCCCAGAGAATAGTGACTCTTTCAAAGGGATAGCTCCCACCATTGTTGCCCTCTGCAACCATAGCTAACGGACGCCAAAAGACCTTTTTCACATCCATTCTTTTAAAAAGGGTGGCAATAATACCGGTGAGGAGTCGGCAGTAAATAAGCTTCCCCTCACTGTGTCATCTAGATTAGATTGCATTGGGGACATCTGTTGAGTGTAGGTGAGCACTTTCTCTGGCTTCTCACCGTATGGGAAAGGAAGTCCTCAGGATGTGCCTTGAGGCTTTTTCCTTTTATTTGCGTAGCTTTGCTGGTTTTGCTCCACCTCCACCCTCTACTGAACATCCAGTAAAGCGGCATTGACTCGAGCACAATCGGTACAGCTGACAGTTACTCCAGTGTACACTGGCTGCCATTTGATTTCACATGCAATTATACTGTCAATGGTGCTTTTATGCTGTGCCAAATTCATATGGCAGGATGTTATGCTCTGTCATCTCCTCATCCTGCTGACAGTTGTGATACAAAACAAATAACTTGTTGAATATTGAATGCATCTTTATGCATTTTAAAAGACCCACCCAGTCATTTGGTTGATTCTGGTTGTTGTTCATGTGATACCAGGAAATGTTTAACCTCTATTGTAGAGAGACAAAAGGTTGTTTTAATCCCACTGTGAGAGGGGAGGGAGGAGGGGAGGAGGGGTTGTGGGTGTGTTGTAGGGGGTGGGGGGTGATTTTGTGAGGGAATCAGCTCGTCTCTCTTTACTGTCACTCAGTCCCAGCAGACACATCGAGGAATACACAGCCACCGGGATTATGACAACTGAACTGTGCTCTCACACAGCCGATGCACACAGCTGAAGAGATTAATGCTTAATGACACAGACTGAGATTAAGGTGACGTATTCTCTCTTTCGTTGATGGGCATTACCTGTTGTGTAGGAAGTGCAGCTTGTGATGCTCTTGGTCTGCAGGTGATTGTCCAAATCAACTGGATTTATTGTCTTGAAGATGTTTCGCCATTCCTCAACTAATGAAACCTCTTGGATGATTCTACTGCTGAGACAATTAATATATCACTAAAAAACAATTCTAAGCATTTTATTAAGCAAAACTACGAAGTATTTAAGAGTGCAAACCTCTTAAACGTGAGGATTTTATTTTATATCATTGTTAATCAAACATTTCTGAGTTTTTTTACTGTTTTCATTATTGTTTACAGTGTTGATCATGAACAAAACGATACATTTAATTAGCTTTAATTTAATACTTTGGATACCAAGCGTTCCCAAAAGCTTCTGAATTGTGAAGTATGTTTGTGTTATGTGATTATTGTTGGGTTATACACTGTTTGAAGATGTGATTTAGGGCTTAAGGAAAGTTTTTATTGAAATCTAAAACATACCCCAAACAATAAATGAAATTAGAATTTGATAGATTAATTGAGAACGTGATCTGTAGATTAATCAGGAAGGAATATAATATAAATATAAAACAGCAAATCCAGTTGGTTCTGTCCTCTAACTGCAGCCTTGAGGTATTGACAGGTGTGATTGATTCTTGAGCACACTTTTCTTTTTTCAGTGAGTCTTTCACAAGTTTCCTCGGACAGTCAGCAGTGTTAGTAACATTTTCATGGATAGTTTGCACTTTTCTTTGCACTTGCATATCAACACATCACCTTTGTTCTGTTGAATCTCAGCTTGTCTTCAGTGTAATGGCATAAGAGCACATCTCTGTCTCTGAGAGCCGTGTACCGTAATGTAAATTCATCATAGGGGAAGAGTGTGTTCCGGCTCTAATTACTTCTCCCCTCTTCGGCGGTAATGATGCTTCATTGGGAGAGCGGTATCGTATGCAGCAACACTCTGCCTCTCATTAGGGAAGAGACTAAAATTAAACCCACAGGCCGCTATGCCGGTGCTGAGCTCCCATCCCCTGTCTGAGGACACACACACACACACACACACACACACACACACACACACACACACACACACACACACACTCAAAACAACACAGCCTGCCGGAGAGAACCAACAGAATCTCATTAAAGAGATGTGTGACACCTCACTACTGTTACCTGGCATTATCTGCAGCGGGCCACGCTTGTTCAACCTGAGGACATCTCACTTTACTGGACGCTCTTATTTTGTGCGATGTGAAAACATAAACCACGTCTTTAGAGGCGAGTTTCATTTCCTTTTTACCAAGTCTTTAAGCATTAAAGTTAAGTGAATGCTGTAATGAATAGCATTAATTCAACTATGTGTTAACTCAGCATATCCACATTACTAGATACTAAATATTAATATGGTATTTATATTCATAGAGATGTATCGTTGAAATATATTGTAATAATTTACACACCCAAGATTAATTATTTAGGCTGCAATTCTACTTTTTTGGCAGCCACTTGGGGGCAGCACAACAAGCTGTAAACGCAACACTGACATATTATCACCAAGTTAATATCGCTAACATGTTAGCACACAGTTGCTTATTTACACATCTTGCAAACACGGAGCAACATTAGCATTCATTTAGAGTCGTGTTTCTGGCCTCATAATAAATACAAATCAAATATTCACTCTCTGTTATGATATTGTCTAACCCCTAAGGTAAGTATCTGTCCTTTAGTTGCTGGGCAGGTTGTGTTTAGTGGATTTTCTGACCTTGCTGAAGCAAAGCATTCTGCTGCTGGAAACAACACTGATGTGAGAGTGAACCAAAACAGTTAAGTGGGCTATAAAACCGAAAACAGTGCGGAGAAAACTACAAAAAAACCACTCAGTAGAGCTGAGAGGAACTGCAGAGTCGGGTGATATTACCCTTGGTAATATACAAAATATTGATTAGAGGAGTTTTACGTATCAGGATTATTATAAATGACATTTCCTCTATTTATTTGCTGTATCTCTAATCTTTTCTCCGTGTAACATTTTGTTTTGTTGTCTATATTCATGAACAATTCAGATGTCTGTTTTGTTTGACAGCACTCGTGATACGAGAGCCCTCCCCGCGGTATTGAGAGCACCGCGCGTCTCTTGCTGTGAGGCGTTTTGTAGTCCTGCTCGTTGCCCACTGTCGGCATCCGATCTCAGGCTATATTCAGTCTCGGTTCTCCGACCCGCTTCTCATCACCATGGGAGCCGAGCAGGACTGAGCTCAGCTCTCAGCTCTCAGAGCAGAGGTGGGGTGGCGGGATGGCTGGCTTGATGTCATGGGGGGGCGCTTTTGATGGGATCAGCCTTCAGCTCATTCAAAGGTCATTTTGTTGTTGTGTTTTATTCATTGGCCTAAGCTGTAATCAGATGTTTCACTGCCTTCTGGCACATGCACAGGGAGGCATGAAATGATCCTGAGCTGAACAAGATGGTAGTTCTGTGCACAGGTATGGTGTCAGCACAGGTGTCAGCACTAATACAACGTGCTGCTGTGAGTGAATAGCATGTAGTGGTTTTTAAAATATGGGTCAAATTCAGGGCAGTGGAAAGACCAGACTTTCTGTTGTAAGATTCTGTAGAGAGTAATATGTTATTGACTATAGTGCTAAGGCTTCCTGAATCCTTCACTTGGACACGAGCTTGAAGTGAATAACGTAGGTTTCAGGAGAATAGCATGAAATAAACAACTCAAATGTTTTCAGACAAGGCTGCAGACTTGAAGTTTGAAATACAAAAGGGGGATCTTGGGAGAAAACAACTGAAGAAACCGCATCTGTTATTTCTGTGAAATAGACTTAATGTAAACCTGTAGTTCACAACTGTATCTGTGCAGCGGTGCAGAAAGCAGTGTTTGTATTTAACCGAGTGGAAACGGCGGCATCTCTCAATAGGGCTTTCACACTTTTATTTGGAGCAGCAGACTGAAGTCGATAATCCTTTGCTAGAAGTAAATTGGATTGGCTTCTTCAATCATTTTGCTCATCGATTCTGGTATTTGAATGTGTTCTCTGTGACAGTGATGGAGGGGAAGAGAAGACAGCATTGGACATGAAATAAAGGTGGGTAGGACATAATAAGAAGGTTAGGAAGAGAATATTTATAACGCAAGGAGATTATTAGAGAGGAGAGAAAGAAATGACAGGAAAGGTTACGAGAGGACATCTGAGCCTTGACGTGTGACCCCATGTGAGGCGTCAGAAAGGACAGAATAGATCAGAACAGAAAGCTAAGGAACATACATTAGTACTTTGTTTTTAACAGCTTGTGTATTTTTTGAAAATATGTCAAGACCAAGACTGCATGGAGGGGAGGGGGGGGGGGGGGGGGGTCTTGATTTTAGGGCTTAACAACTCTGGCAGGAAAGACTGGAGGAGATTTTAGGAGAGCAGGGGATTGTGTTTTGGCTCTTCAAAACAAAAAAAGAAGGGAGGTGCTGAGATGGGGAAGAAGACATTAAAGTAGAAAAGGGGATTAGTTTTGGCAAGTTAGAAAGCAGGAGATAACAGGAGGGGCGAGGAGACAAAGGGAAATGAAGGCTGTATTGAGCAGAGGAGATCGTGAGAGAGGAGAGGACAGGAGTGAGGACGACTGCAGATAAAAGGAGAAGAAAGAGCTCAGGGAGATAAGACGAGACAAGAAGAGAGACGGAGGGAGATGTGTTTCTCCTCCAGCTCTCAGCAACATGCTTTTTGTGTCTACCAGTTTGGATTACACATCCATGTTAACACGTTCACAGTTTTAGATGTTTGGATCAACATGTGTCCCGGCTGGAAGTGATTTAAGTGCATTTCCAAAGAGTCAACACACTCAAGGGATGATTATGCATTAAAAAAATATAAATCACAAGACCAAGCGTTTGATGTCGGAACATCCTGGTGTTTAATCTGTGGCGTGACTGTGACAGCGCAGGAGACTTCCAATATAAAAGAGGGATTTTAGCAGATTATAATAAAATCAAAGCGAGAGTAGTCGGCCCATTGTGAAATAAGCATACTGTAGCCGTGCAAAACCTCCTCCCTAGAAACCTTATTAGAAAAGATTGTATTTTCCTTCCTGGTTGTTTTAAAGTCCCGAGTTGTTTCCATGAATGGAGAGCAGAGAAATCAGATTTTTGAATACTAAAATGTTTTATTCTCTATCATTTTTGTTTACCCAGACTGAAGAAACCCAGAGAAGAAGAAGAAGAAGAAGCAGCAGCAGCCGACAACTAGCCAGGGAGGAGGAGGAGGAGAGAGGATATTTGAGTTTCTCTGGTAAATTGGAAACTTTTCCGTCAGGCTTTGAATCCATTATTTCTCAACACATCATCTCCACTAACATCATCATTTTCCAAAACAGTGTGAACTTCCTGCCTCTCCGAATCAAACGTTCTTGTTCTTCTCAAAGGCATTTCCCCTCCCGTAGGATGTGAACACACACAAATGTCAGTCTGTTTGCCATGCCTGGCAAGTGTCTCCAGTCCAAATATCTTCATCTATGCTGCTGCCAGAGCGTGAATGTATTAATATTAAGTCTCTCTGTAGCGCTCCGACATCCCTTACTCACTTCCAGCGCTACCTCTCTTTCCGTCTGTGTTGTGATGCCTGCTCCTTTGCTCTAGCTGTAAGCCAAAGGTCACCGCTCGCTTCACTGCCATTTGTCCACTGGGAAAGGATCTTTTTGTGTCAGCCTCCATTTTGGCAGCGAGGTTTGGCAGAGAATTAAAAAAAAACCTACACTGTGTTTCTAATGTCCAACTGTCTGTTTGATGCATATGGTTGTCAAGGTAACACACCCTCTCATCCTAGCCCACTGCTGTGACAGTGGGCGTCAATACTTAGAGATCACAAAATAGCACTTAGAGGCTATATTTGCCTAGTGCCTCTCTCTTATTGACACATAATGTGTCGTAATGGAGCACGCAGAGGTAGAAAAGTTCCCAAATGGCAGTTGCACAATTAAGAGCTAAAGTAGCTCCCATAAGCGCGCCGTCTCAGCGTGCATGAGAGCCCAGAGGACTCTCAGCTCACACAGGTTTTTATTTTTATTTTTTTAAATGACCCTGAGCAACCATTGGCTCTTCCCCTCATTCGGCGGTGCTGAAAGTGTGTCTGGGATTCAGCGGGGAGTTGATCTGATGCTCTGTGAGTGGAGGGGACACGGTGTGATGCGTGTCCACCGCCCAGTGGAGTGTGAAGGAAAGATCCCACCTCGGCCACGCACAGCCGAGTGCAGAGTTAAGGGACTCTGACGTCTCGGAGCTCATCTACCTCTGGTGTTGGTGCTACGCTTGTTTTATTTTTGGCGATGCAGGGGGGGGGGGGGGAGATAGCTCTCTATCTCAGTTTATCCATTTATGTGCCTATTTCAATCTTTCGCTTTGCCTCTGCCTATCTGTCAATCTGTTTGTCTCTGAAGCTGTCATTCTTTCCGTTTCTCTCTTGTCCTCCCGCCGCGGCAGTCGGTCGTTGTTGTGAATGTGTGCTGCAGGCAAGAGAGGCTGAGTCCACATTTTTCAATGGCCGAGTCACAGAGGGCCACACTTGGGAGCTGCAGACCGTATTTGCGGTTTGAAACACAGTGAGGCGTGAAGCATCCATTGTGAGCAGCTGCATTCAGATCCCTTCAATAGAAGGCCGCAGAGGTTTCTGTTTACCTCCATAGTGCTGTCTTTCACCGGTTTCTCTCACATGGCCGTCAGGGAGTGTGGTATTATTGTTTGTATGTTTTACTGCCAAGTGGGGGAAGGTGGGAATAAGATTGGGGATCAGACAATCAGAGCTTTGCCCCTTTAGAAATAGCTGCACTATAGTTACCGCTACATGAGTTTGGCTTTTGATTGACTACATAACTCAGTCTTTTCATAAACAGTGCAGTCGGAAAGTATTTGTGAGTGTATGAATTTTCCATTTGACCTGAAATGAATGCATGACAATGAGATGAGTGCTGACTCTGGCATATTGGACATTTTTAGCAGAGTGCTGCAGGACAACAATCCTCAACACACAGAAAGGGCAACCAAGGAGTTTTCTGGCGAAACTCTTTATTGTCCACCCGACCTCAGGCCAACTCATCATGTGTTTCACTTGCTCGATACCAGACTGAAGGCGAAAAGTCCCTGAAACGAGCAAGAGGTGCAGATGGCTGCAGCACAGTCCTGGCAGAGCAACACCCCAGAGAACGCCAATCATTTACTGTTTGCTGTGGGTCGTAGAGTCCAGCCAGTCATTTTCTGATTAAATATGATGATTTATTTTAAAGAATGACTGTGTGGTCCACTGCTCAAGTCTGTTTAGGGATATTTGTTTGTTGCATGTCATTTTCGTTCTCTGTCCCTCTCATTTCCTGTCAGATCTCTGATAAACTAAGATAAAAATGTCATCTCGTGTTTCTAACCCTGTCTGGCTTTTCTTTAACATTGTCAGATGAGTTCAATGTTGAAATGTATGAGACCAGAATTTCTCCTTTTAATTGCCCAATTATGTTTTGTCCCCTTAGAATTGGGAGGCTACATGGAAAAATGGGTATATCTGGAAAGACCTTCAAATGAATGCTTTGAATCATCCCAAAAAAGGTGTGTGTGTCTATCTCAATACGTTCTGACTGCACTGTACAGTTTAAAACACTGAGGACCTGGACTGTGAGCCACCGACTTCACAAAGAACCTCCTCTCCACGAAGGTCAGCGTACATAAACAGTGTTTTGTCGTCAGTGAAGCAGCACCGTTTGCACAAGGTTAGAAAGCGGCAGCAGTTCTAAGATCAGACAAGTTTCAGATGAGTAAAGGGATTCAACGCACACAGAGGGCACCGTGGGCTGCTCCCAGCAGACCGCGTTTCAGATGAACGCATCGAGATATTTCTAAGGTATCTCTTTGATACGAGCCTGACAATTCTCTGACGGTTCTCCGTGTCAACACTCCTCTCTGCGCATGTTATGTGTGTGTGTGTGTGTGTGTGTGTGTGTGTGTGTGTGTGTGTGTGTGTGTGTGTGTGTGTGTGTGTGTGTGTGTGTGTGTGTGTGTGTGTGTGTGTGTGTGTGTGATTGAGAGGATGTATGAGTGTTTTTCAGTATCTCTGTGCCCGTATGAGAAGCAGAGACAGGGAGGTGCAGGGAGACACGGCTAAAGTGTCAGAAAGAAGGACATGAATAAAGAAATGTATGAATAGATGGATACAAAGACAGTGAGGGAGAGAAAGAGGCTGAGTGATGTGAAAGAGGTTGGTGAGGCCCCTCCTGAGGGGCTTCAGCTCTCCTCCATCTTCCAGGGTTGCGGAGAAAGCCGGCTTCATGCACAACTGACTCACAGACCGCTCAGCAGACAGCCTGCAGAGTCTGAGGAGACACCATTCTATATCTGGCTCTGCATCTCCATCCTTATTTTCACCTTCTCTCACCTGCACAACCTTCCTCCAGGTGTCGTTCTACCTTCACTGCCCTCTGTGTGCAATTATCTAGTCCAGCCTCAAAGATTTTCCTTGTTCGCACGGCGGAATGCATCTATAGTCTTTTCTCTATTCGCATTCATCTGTTGTCCATTGTGAGTGTGAAGTTGAACGTATAAGTATTAGTGCTGAAGCCAGCAGCCAGTTATCTTATCTTAGCATAAAGACAGGAACTAAGGAGAAACAGCTAGCCTCGCTCGGTCCAAACTTGTGGTTTATCAGGACGTTATATGCTGGAACTATTTCTTTGACCGTGCGAGGCTAGCGGTTTCCCCCTGCTTCCAGTCTTTATGCTAAGCTAAGCTAATTGTCTCCTGGCTATAGCTCCATATTTAGCGGTTTGGTTTCCCATATGTTGAACTAGGGCTGCCACCTCTATGTAGATTATTCGACTAATCAGTCGTTTTGAGTATTAGTCGACTAACATTTCTTTAGTCAAGTGTTTCTTTTTTTTAGTACAGAAACTTATAAACAGATTTCTGGTAAACACAAGATTTAAAGTGTTTCTTTTTCATGATTCTTTTTGGAGACACCCAGAGGACGGCCTCATGTTGAATTATTCCTTTAACCGAGTGATCAAAGGAACTGGATTTGTTACCTGAGCTCAAGAAAAAAAGTTCTTTAGACAGAATACTTGACTGGCTTGAGAGGATCTTTTTTTAAAGTAAGAAGGAGCAGCGTGTAGTCTACTCGCTTGAGTGTTTTTTGTTCTTTATATAAACAGAGCAATATGTGTAGAGGAAATACAGCCCAGGTTATATTTGCCCTACATATGGTTCCAAGTCACTACTTTAAAGCATGCGTTCCTTTTTGTTTAACACACTTTAATTATCCATACCCAATTTTCTGGCTTCAGGAGAGAGAAGATTGTCCTCACACCGTCATAAGCTGGTGAGATCTATCTGTTTGGAGGGGCCTCTAAGAAACCAAATGATTTATGTGGCTGTTAGGCGTGGGTCCTGGTTCAAGGCCAAGTCTATCTGCCCATCAATATAAACAGCCTGCTCTCCGGGTGTTGTGCGGTGGAATACAAATGGCTGAATTTAGATGTAACCCCTCGCTCACTTGCATCTCAGCCAATTCTAATGAGAAATCTCTCTCTTTACCTTGTGTGTGTGTGTGTGTGTGTGTGTGTGTGTGTGTGTGTGTGTGTGTGTGTGTGTGTGTGTGTGTGTGTGTGTGTGTGTGTGTGTGTGTGTGTGTGACTGAAATAACAAGCTACATCAAGCCTATATCTACCAATATTTTTTGTTTATAGATTCCATTGGATGTTTTCAAAATGACAGAATCAAGAATGACTCAAATGATGCATATTTGTGCATTAATTTATTCCTTTACATTTTATGGAATCTGATCTTAATGTCCATATTGAACAGCCTCAGGGTTACAGAAGCTTTCAGTCATATTAACTAACTAAATCTAAATAAACCACCGTGGTACATCCCAACAGCTGTTTTCACTTACCTTGGCTGATTAAACCTGATTAATGTGGAACAGAATGAGCTTGACTGACATTTTCCTAACAAGGTTTACTACTTTACAAATTCTACGATTTCAGTGAAACATTTAAGAGCAGTCACAAGAGTGCTATTTTCTCAATCCTTTAAAATTAACAAACATATTTCCCACTTGTAGGCTATATACCAAAACCCAGACTCTATATATATATATACTGTATATATCAGTATTAGTATAGAACATTTTCAAACGATACCCTGCTAATGAATGTGTATACCTGCGTTTATGTTTATGATATATTTAGGTGACCATAAAATGCATTATATTGGCCATGTGTAGACAGCGGAGGGGAAGGGGTTCCAGCAGAGATACTGTACCATTATCTGTTATGGCAATAATTCATTTTTCTGTCTCGTTTGACCCTGAGGGTACAAACACACGGAAACACCTCTGGTCTCCTTCCCGGCACGGCTGGACGCGAGCTGCTCGACCTCCCAGTCCCAGTGTTCTTTTTTTACACTCACCAAGTGATAGACGCAGTCAGTAAAACCTCCACTCCAGCCTCACCCAGACATTATCCAACACTCAGCAGATACTTCTCCTGCATTAGCGACCAGTCTCATCCTGTCAAACACAGACACAGGACAGAGGCTGTTAGCGGAAGCCGGCCGGACTGTTAGTGTTAAACGGGAGCAATGTTTCCTCCGGAATCACCATTTGACAAATGAGGGCTGATAGTGCAGTTCTTGTCAGGGCCATTATTTCTGATGGGACCAGATGATCTGTAACGATGGACCACTGTTTGTCTGAGCTGCGAAGCCCTATGGGCCAAACACCAAAGCCACTCGAAACACACTCAAACTCTCCACGGGATGGATGTAAAAGGGAAAATGTCTAAGCTATAACACCAGGAAACCTTTACGCTTTGAGTCTCTGGTGAGTTTTCACATCACATCTTCACTTAACTTGCAAATGGAGCACATAAAGGGAATTCCTTTTTGAGAAAGCCAAGTCCTTCGTTAGTATCATTAATACTCATTAGCTAACATTTCAGTCATCCTGACCCATGAGACGGAGAGAAACATGTTCACTCTCAGCCCTGTTGAAGCGCCATCAGTCAGTCACCACCAGGGGCTTTCCGTTGTAGTCTTTAATCTTCAACATTCTCTCTTTAATTCACAAAAAAACTGTGCCTCAAACAAAACGAGGTCATCCAATTACTTGTTCACAAAATACTACATCCATTCGCTTAAGGGAGATGTTATCTCACTCCCTGTTATTTAATTTATCTGTAAAATAAAGAAGTTTTTCAAGATTTTAGATGAAATTCTATCAAAAGTCTTTGTATGGGGAATATTTAAAATGAAAACACACAGCGCCACTCTTCATTTCAAATACAGTCAGGGGAGTTTACTCAGGGCTATCTTTGATAAATTGTTCTATTCCCCTAATTAGTTAGTTAAGTTTAGCATATGAAAACCTGACTGGTGAAATAGAGTGGCCATAGCTCAAGCCAATGTAATCAAAGTGTTCAGACTTGGCTGAAAGACAGTGTTTAGATCAGTGCAGCTGGCACACAGTTTCACATTAAGCAGCATTTCCGCGTGTGTTATTTTGGTGTCTCAAGCGGATTATATTGTGTATGATTCAGTTTTTATACACTAACAGGTTGGGGAAATGCTGTGTGTCTCGGTTCACTGCTTCTGCACGAACAGAGTGAATATACAAGTGATGGAAATATGTCTAATATTTAACTTCACTTCAAGTCCATTCATCAATCAGTGCATTGAAGGACTATTAATATGTAGATGAATTGCTTTTACACATTAATCGAGCAAACGTATAAAACATTTGTTAGTTACCAGCTACTCAAATGTGTGTTGCTGTTTATTTTGTCAACAAAAACTATGAGAAAATATATTCTACAATATAAATATACAACCTTTGTTTCCACAACAAAAAGGACTAAAACAAAAAAGTGTGATATGAAATCTAAAATTTAAGATATTACAGCTTTTGTAAAGGAATAAAAACTAAATGACGATATGTGTCCAGTTTGACAGACACTGCTATTGCTGCTCCCGCATGTACTGACTAAAACAAATGTTTGCTAATCAATTAATTGTTTTGAGTACATTATTCAGCTTCTCAAAAATTAAATAAAAATCTAACTTTAAGAACTAAAACTTTGGCAATAAGTATGACAATGACTGTCAACAAATAAAATCTAAATAATGTGAAAGATGGACAAATTAAAATCTATATTAATAATTACTGTTTTGATGCAATCTGCAAAATCACACTTTTATTCTCCTGATTTGGATTTTCTGCCCCATCTCCTCTTATTAGTTATTCTGCATTACCTGTTACACTAACATGCAGGATCTTACATTTTATTAATGCTATGCCTCACTAATCGAAAAAATGAATGACCGTTAAATCACTAAAGAAAAATAATCGTTAGTTGCGGTCAAAGCTTTATACTTTTATTGTGTGAAAATGTAACTCGCATCCTTTGATACGTCTTGGTGAGAACTTGTGTAGCATTTTGGAAGGGTTAATTCCTGGTTGTGTCTTTAATTTAAAAAAAGGCCATGATTTGATTTTCTCACAATTTGAAAGGACTATTGTTTGTATCCTCTATGTCCGAAATTGGATGGTGAGTCCTTTCAGAGAGCAGCGAAGGGGAAATGATTTGTATTCACCTGCCGTATCTGAATGGAGCTGAGGAGGGGCTGAAAGAGAGGGAGGGCAGGGGGGGGGGCAACTACATAGGGCTTCCTTTATGTGATAATGGATTGCTCTGACATTCACACACATTGTGGTGTGGTGTGTCCATCAGTCAATACTCACTAACTCGTAGGATGAATGGCACATTTTAAACATGCGATTAAAGATCTTGCAGTGACACAACAGGTTATGTGTTGCGTGTCTCTTTCACGCCTGAATGCGCTGCACTAACACACGCAACATACGTGTCTTGTCATCATCCTGTCCTGCAAATGAATCCTTTTCTCATTTTTTTCCCGTTCTTTTTCTTTTTTTTTTCCACGTAACTGCTCTCTCCTTTTATTGGCCCGGCTGGGCAACTGGATTCTTCTGTCAGCTGCACAAAAGAGACAAAGTGGAACCGGGGACGGGCCATAATGAGCAACTCCTCTTACAGTGTTACATATGGACCGGCCTTGGTGTGGGGAAGCCTTCTGGAGACAATGGAGGGTTTTGAGAGGTCTGGAGCCCTCTGAAGCCCCTCTTTGATTGAGTTTCCTGGCACTGGGCTCCAGTGTTGGGGCTGATTGTGGAGTGGGAGCTGTGGGTTTTAGGAGGGGGGTGAGGACCCTCCTCTGCGCTGACCTTTCACAGACACAGGTGGGGTGGAGTGGAAAGAGCTTGCAGAGGAGGAGGAGGAAGAGGAGGAGGAGGAGGGGAGCGGCAGGAGAGGCCTATTGTTGCAGTCTGTGAATGTAGAGGTGGCACTCAATAACACTAGACCTCGCTGTCTCTGTCCACCTGCCGGGGATTTTCTCACCACTATTTTATCCCTGGCAAATTACACGTTCTGGTAACTGAGTGTCCTAGCACACTGTCACGGTCTTCAGGCTTTGTTATCTGATGTTGTCAGTAGACTTTCTAGCATATTCTATCTTTTTTTTTTTTTGCCATGCTAGGGGCATGGCTCTTGGGGTGGCAATGTTGGTCTGTCGTCACTGCTTGGTTGGTCCACCACTGAAATACGCCATGAAAATTTTGTACAGGCATTCATAGTTCCCAGAGGATGAATTCCCCTGACTTTAGTGGCACCATCCCTTATTCTTTTTGGGTTTTACTGAAATATCTTAAAACTGATTGATGGATTGCTATGACATTTGGCGCAGATATCTATGATGCCCAGATGATGAACCCTAAAGACTTTTACTGTAGCGCCATCATAAGGTTCACATTTGTGTCTCAATGATTTTTAGCATGCTAACATGTGAAACTAAGATGGCACACATGTTATAAGCATTATACTTGCTAAACATGAGCATGTTAGCATGCTGATGTTAGCATTTAGCTCAAAGTATAGCATCACAGCGCTGCTAGCATTGCTGTGTAGACTCTTGTTTTAGCACATTTTAGATGTCTGTATATACTTACAGGTACTATTTTTAAATGCTGCACAGTTAAAAGGTATTTTTCTTTACTCTCTCTTACTCAAGTCCCTTTTCACGCTTTGGTATAATTCCAGCATGCTGTTTATTTTGATTATGCATACCGACATGGCCTCAGGGCAAAGAAGATTGTCCTCAATAACATTAGATCTCGCTGCCTCTGTCCACCTGCTACTTTCTCACTGGCCGATTACATGTTCTGGTAACCTGCAGGGGTAAGGGATTGTTCCAGCCCACAGTCAGTGTTCATGCTTTGTTATCTGATGTTGTTGGCAGATTTTTCTCGACTGAATGGTACCATACAAAGCTTAGACGGCTTTAAATGACTCATCGCTGCCTGCCTGCCTGCCTGCCTGTACTGTATCAGCACAATTCAAATTCCAGTAGAAGAGTGTTTATTATACAGTAGTGCTTTTCCAGAAAGGACTGGTTGCATTAACTGTTGACTCTGAGCAATCGTATGTGGACACAGTTTCTCTGTGTTACCCCGGCTGACATTACAAGGCCCACAGGAGTTAATTTGCTGCAAAACATCACGGCTGCCAGCTTTTGTTTGTCTACTCTGAGGTGAACATTTCCTCCACTGCCTGTCTCACACACTCTTTTTTTTTGTTGCACCCCCTAAGCTCAAAGTAAACTCCACATATTGGCCCCATCGTGAGAGACCCTTCATGTGTGGAGTAAGCCATCCGGTGCGGACACGGTAGCAAACTGAGATTCTAATCATACCTCTTTTGTTGAGCTCAGAGGAGGTTGAGACGTTTTTGGTGGCAGAGCAGATGCCAAGCGTACAGTTTCTCTCCAAGGTTACTTATGAGATGACAAATGGGTCTGGGCCCCTTTGTCCATTTTTCCACCCCTACATGTCTGTGTTTGATGAGAGGGTTGACATCTTGTTGTCAGCATGGAGATATGAGAACAGGAGGTGATTGCCATGGATACAGAGTGCCCTTTTGGAGTGCAATGTTGAGTGCCTCTGCTGTGCTGAAAGCTGTATGGAGTGGCTCTATATTTAGCTATGATATAGTTTCCTTCTGTATTTTGTGGATTATATTGTATGCCTATAATAATAACTATTTGTCTCTCATTCCACATATGCATGGGTGTTTATGTCTGCTGTCTCAAAGGATTTGCTTGTCTTCCCACAGCAGATTGGTTTTGTGTTGATTACTTTCCCAAAGCTGTTATGTTTCTGTAGCTAAAGTGTGTTTTGTGACGTTGTATGCAGAGGATTTTGAGAGTCCTTTTAGCTATTCAGGAAGCCAGTCGGCATGCATTCCTCCCACTCTCCTGCATTTGCTCATGATAATGAACCTCTGCTCAGCATATGAATGGCCTCACCCATAATACACTCATGTGGCAGTCCAAGTGTACTTAAGCTCCATCTTGAATGTCTGACGTCCTGCGCTGACCCATAGACTCTGCGAGCACACACAAACAAGGAGAATGCAAATGGGAGTAAGGGAGTATGAATTTACATCCACCAATGCACGAGCAGCACTACTTGGGGATATTGAAACATCCTCTTTTAAGGAGTAATTATAGTGTGGGGAACAACTATCACATAAAGGTCAAAGGTTGCTCGTTCAGTCGGTGCTGCTTCCCCTCCTGATCTCATTTTAATGAACGCTTTTTAAAAGTGCCTCCACTCGTTTAATTCTCCAGTAATGAGCTACTGTACAAGTCAGGTGTCAGACAAGCGTACAAATGCACCTTTTGGGACTTAACTTTTGCCACCTTGCTGCCATTGCTACTTTATTAGCTACTAATTTATATATTTTGCTACATTGTGAGGAAAAGATTAAAAGACCTCCAATTTGCCACCAGCAATTATCCTAAGGAGAAAGAGAGGGCCTCACACACCCGTCCAATCACAAGAAGGCTCTCACAGGGAGTGCTGGTATAATGTGAGGACGTGACTCTCCAACTAGTATGTCATATTTAGCTGCTCTGCAGTGATAAGATGAAAGTTAAATGCCCTTCGGTTCCATTCAGGTGGAACAGGCAGGGATTTCTCCCTTTACACAGCCGTCCCATCTAGTAGTGCTGCCTCCATCTGCATGCTAAAGAGGAGCTCCCTCTCAGAAGTGCCGGCGCCGGCAGTGATTAGCATTTGGGCAGAGGGGACGGAGAGCGAATCCCGGAGTGTTTTTGGCGTGTACATGCAGGAAGCTTAGTGAATGCCAATGTGCGGTGCTCTGTGAAAGGAGGAGGACCAAACAAATTGCCGGACACATTGCATTAGTAGCAGATGCCCATTAGCATTAGGAGTTGAGGTAGATTGATAGCTGGGGGAGAAGTTTTGAAAATACAGCAACATATCTTTAAAGTATCGCTCTTCCATTTGTAACTCCACTCAGTTTGTACCACTTACGCACGTTTGCAGCCTACAAACCAAAGTTTAAGTTTATGATCTTGATGTGTAAAATTGGTTTGCACCTTTAACACATCATAGGTGAAGATGTCTACGTATCCAAACTAGTTGTAGTTTACTGTATTCGCCCAACAAGAGAAAAAAGAAGGACATATTGACCGTGGAGCCGATGAATTGAAGATCCTCACTTTGTCTGCCATTGTACAGAGCGGATGAAAAGGCCGCGGCATGTTTTTGAGCTGTGGGGTCTCCCTGAACAACAGGACCCCAATTCACATGTTAAACACACCAATTATTTGCATACGTCTCCCAATTATAAAAGCTAATGAGAAGATTATGGGAAACGCACGTTGAAGCCGGCCTACAGAATTTTCATTGTGATCCTGTAGCTGCAGATACGAAGCCTGTGAGAGGTATTAGTCAAAGCCACTGAACATTCAACCCCATACATCATGACTATAATTGATCTCAGTGCTAATGCCTTCCCACTACATTAACTATGACTCCTCTTGAAAGAATAGCAATTAAAGACGGTAACAATGCAATGTTCCTTTCAGCTGTTGTTTAGACGTACAGAGGACTATTTAGCAGAGTGATAGCTTTATATTCAAATCCAATGTGGTTGTGACTTTCCCAAACGTTGGTAACCAAATGAAAGACTCACTATCTTCTACAATACATCAAAGCCTTTCAGGCGACCTCCCTCTCCCTTATAGATGCTTAATGGCACGCAGCTCTGGGCGTGAATACCATGCAGTGACATCCTGAGCTGCAGCGGGAGCACCCGGCGGCCTCAGAAAAATAAACTCTTCCAACCGTATCCGTTTTCTCATCACCACCTTCCTGAGTGCCGAGCCATTCTCATCATTATACCCCCACATTCAGCCGTCTGTAGGGGATCCCTGCTGCTCCATTAAGGCCATACCGAGCCTCACAAACCCCTGATTGCATGAGCCATCATCAATAGCACTGATTATAGGAGTTAATTTGGGTGCTTGGCATAAGAGGACGGCTGTTCTTCCATCATAGATGTGAAAACTGTACAGAACTGACAGAAGTGATTTTGTCAGTATTGCAATATTACATCACTATTGTTTGGCACAGACAATGACAATATTTTTGCTTGTGGTTCACATATGGAGTAGTATCTGTTGCTTTAAGGGAATTCAATTGTGCTTTTTTCTCTGCTGACTGCCATTCAGTCACACCGTGGTGTGCTTCGATTCTCAGTGCTCGTGCCTCTGTCAGCTCCATCTGTGTGCTCAGACAAGTCCTGACCCTCACGTTCTGCAGCCAGCATGCATGAATATGTCTTTGCTCATGTGTGTGTGTGTGTGCGTCGCTGTAATGTGCTACGTGTCTGACATGTGCACAAAACCAATTAGTTTTGGGATGGTGAAGTAGTTGGCCATGGGAAAATGACAATGGAGTAATTGAAGAGGCTGACTGAATGAGGAGCCGGACAGCTCAATGCAGCTTTTACACGAGTGCTGAGTGTTTTCTCCACGGACGAAATGAACAGAGAGAAAAGCAAGCTCTGAGTGAAGGTGGGGTTGTAGCTGTAGACAGTAATTATCATTAGTGCCTTTTATTTAGCTGACATTTATTTTTACTGAATAAATAGGTTGTGCAGTGGCATTTAAGGCCCTTAACAGTGGTTTTGCATGCTTTACTTCATTTAATACAAATCAAATTTACCTTATATCACCACTTACCATTTTGCAAACTATGCTGTTGTGTTTCAGGTTGTTTTGCCAACCATTCCAGGCGGCCATTGACTTGCACCACCAGACATGAAATAGAGCGTAAAGGAGAGAGAATATTGGACTTAAATTCACCAGGTGGCCATAAAAACAACTTAAAATGAATGATAATACATGTTAATAAATATAATAATAGTAAAAACTTAATTAATAGGCAACACTTGCACGGAAGCTCACCTCATACAGGCACTAGGGCTGATTCCTTACTGCTGCGTGTCGTCCTCTCTCTCTCCCCCGTTCCTCTCTATCTTCGGCTGTATTAAAGGCAAACAGGCCCCCAAAATGTATTTTTAATGAGCAACTGTTTGCAAACACGTACACCATATATACTGAAAAGGTGATTGGCTTAGTGGCCAAAAGGTTAATGCTGGTTTAAGGAGTTAGCACACTGGTTTGCTCCTTTGTGTACTCTTTAAGTCCTCACGAGGAAGTGCCTTTAATAACTATCCTATTGAGATTTCTAAGTGAGACAGTATCTGAGTCCATCATCCTCTTGGTCTCATCTATTTAGAAAAATAGCTACAATTCCTGGCTGGAAGTGTCCGTACCAACCTGCCACGTTTCTTTCTAAGAGACCATTTCCTGTTTGATTTCATCAGCAGTCTGAAAGCTTTTGGCACAGCACTCCAAACAGTGCTGTGTTTTTATCTCGGCCTCAGCAGTCTGCACCGGAGTGAGCTTTATTGACTTTGGCTTTTCCAGTCCCGTCGGCACAAGATTCATTGGAAAGTTCAACAACAGTGATGGACATTTTCTGATTGTGTGTCTCCTTGAAGAATTGTATATTCAAATGAGAAGTGAGTTCTGGGTTTTTAGTTTCTTCTTTAAGATGCAGGGCTCCTCTAGCTTACGCTCAGAACAAGCTCACTGTGCGGGACTCGGCTGCATTTGTAAAGTAAAGGTTTTAGAATAATGAACATAAATACTCCAATACTTAATTTTAATAGGTCCGATATGGCTGTTTTTAATCATCTGTATGTTCATTGTTCAGGCAGGATGTCAATAGTTTCAGGCCCTGGTGGTTGGTTTCACGTCTTAAGAGCCTCACTTGAATTGCCATTGTCGTCGTACTGTGAGAGGGATATGAGGGGTTGGTCCCGTATCACTGCAGCTCTCAGGGATAATTATAGCACACATACACACAAAGGAATACAGCCACACATACACAGTATGCACACAGAGACACACACATGCTGACCGGCTTGAGCTGAGCTGCTACACCTCATTAAATTGGGAAATTAATCCTGGATGAAGCCCTGGCTCCTTTCCAGATAAGAATCATCAGGCTTTCGTGGATTCACCATAAAATGTATAATTAACACATTTATTCTCTTGCTGTCGCAGGCTGTCCTTTTTTTTCACTTCACTTGTGACTTTGCAATGCCAAGTTCAGCTTGTATTTGATGTTTTCTTACAAAAGACAGTGATCTTAAAAACCTTTTAGATTCGTTCTTTATTGTCTTCTATAGAGGAAATGTGAGGAAGGTACAACAACATAAGTCTGTTACATTGTGCCCAGGATATTTAGAGCAGGCTATTTTACATCAACTACATTTAACTGAGAGATTATTACAATGCAATGCCTTGCTAATTGCCACGACTACATTTTGCTTAAATGATATCTGATTGTAAACACATTTGCAAGTTGTAAATAAACATTGATGACAAAAGTGTGTTGCAGGTTTTCTGCTCAGTGCGGATGCAGCGCCCCTTGCTGCAGCCTGCAAATGAGCTTGATGAAATTGCCCCCTGTGGATCTCTTTATGTGAAACCCCAAAGCCAGAGCTGCCTGATTGTGTACCAGGCAGTGCCCTAGGCGAATAATATAGGCCTTCCCTAGAGAGGTGTAGTGGAAGCCGGGGCAGCCGACATTAGCCTTGGTCTCCTCCCATGACACCAGACGCCGGCTCTGGGGCCGCTACTGAATCATGACTGTAGGGCAGCACTAACAAACACACCGGATCCCCAAGGAAGATCAGGCCAGAGTCTGACTGCCTAGCCTCTGGTCCCAGACACAGCTTCCACCACCTCATCTGCAGCCTCGACCCGGCCCTTACCCAAAGGCAGGAGAGCAGTAAAAGTATGCAGCTCCCCCTTTTGATGGGCGCGATTTGATTCTTTTATACATGAACCAGCTTTAGTATCCCACATTTGATAGTGTGGTTTTGTGATAACGCAGCAAATGAGTCTGCCTGAGCTCTAAATTAAGCTGTGACATTTTAATACTGTACCAGCCGATGCCTTGGACAGACAAGACAGGCAGGAGGAGCAAGATAAAAACAGGTCAGGCTCCAGTTAAAAGACAGAAAATGCCACCCCCTGAGTTCTGTTTCCTAATTCTTTGTACTCATCATATGCAAGCTGCGCTCACATTCTTAGGAAAATAATGAATTATGCAAATGACTTTAAATTGAATTGAGCAAAGTCATTATTTAAATCTCTGAAGTTTGGGTCACACTGATTTTAATGACCCTGGTAGTGATTATTTCAACAGTTTGCGTTCCTTTTTAACTTTGTCTCAAAAGAATAATTGCTTCTGGTTGGATGACGGATGTGATATGGCAACACTGAGCTGCCAGGCAACAAGAGAAAGATTTCAGACCTGGTTTGTTCAATACAGTACATACATTTCTATTTCCAGTCTATTCACAGCGCATCCGCACTCGTGTTGTGATGGATGCATAATTAGATTTTATTGTGTAACACAGGAAAAGAAAATCCTCACTTAATTAACAGTTATTCAATAGCCAATTAGCCTTTCACCAGTGTGTTCGAACCAAGTCACCTCGCTTGACCCTGAAAACCTTGTTGAACTTGTACAATCTGTCCCCATTGAACGGTGTCTATGTCAGAGATCTAAGATCTGCCCAATCCCACATGATGTTTCCCCACTACAACAATCCCATGAAAGAATGATGGTTCACACTCTGAAATCTGACCTCATTGAGGATCGGTTTGCTGCGGGCTCAGTCAGTCAGTCAATCAAACTGATAAAGCTGAGAGTGAAATGGAAAGTAAAGTGACTGTCCCCGTGTCTTGTCCCTTGGCATGTCATCCGCCGGCTGATGTGATCGATATGGCAGCGAAGCCTAATGGCATCATGGCCACGGCGGTGATTAGCCGGGCAAAGTGAACCCATGTGGGCCACGTCGCTCCGTATTGGAGTGCACGAGATCAAAAAAGATAGCTTCCAGCAAACTGCACTGCATGGCAACTAACATTGATCCGTGGCCATAGCTATATGTATCTGTCTCGCTCTCTCTCAACAGCTGATGAACACAACAGAATAAACTCAGTTTTATGATTGATAGCCGCAGTAACTGGACGTGCCATTTAACCCAGTAATCTCTGCCTCCTGCCTCTTATCTCTGACGCTCTCTCTTTCTTTCTCTTCCTGTAGTTGTGAATGTGCACGTGTCCTCAGACAGCGTGACTGAGCAGAGAGGAGGGGCGTCGCGGTATTTGGGGGCAGACCTTCGCATCACACACCAATGATGGAGAGAAGGAGGATGGACGAAGCACTGCTGGTGCTGTTCCTGGTACACCTCGCCACTGCGCTGGAGGTCCCACTAGACCGTAAGGCAACACACCACACACGTTTATATCCAAGAGAGTGTAAAATGTGACTAAAGTCGGGTCAAAATGTATTGGCAAAAGTGCCATTTGCTGGTTCCAGCTTCTCAACTTTGAGGATTTGCTGATTTGTTTTTGTCATTTATCACAATAAACTGGATATGTTTAGGTTTTGCACTGTTATTGGGACAGAACAAGCGATGTACTGAGATGTACTGTTACTGTGGGCTCAGTAAACTGTGCCTGTTCTGACTTCTCAATCTTCTGACAGGCTAGCTGTTTCCAGTCATTGTGCTAAGCTAAGCTAACTAGCTGTCATTGGTATCCTTTACAGTGGTACCGAGCTTCACATTTAACTCTTGGCAAAATAGTAAATAAGATGAGCTTTTCCTCAATTAATAAAGGAAATAGATTCAATTATACTGAAAATAATTGTTGGCAGGGATAGTGTTTTTATCCAAATTAGAATATATTTGATAACCTTTTTTAATACTTTTAGATTAAAGCAGCTTATCGTTTAGAACGATCATGCTGTTCTACAATAAATGTATTAAAATGTAGAAATAATTGTTTAATCTGTATTTATTCTACAGTCTAAAACCCAAAGAAATTCAGTTTGTGGACTTATACAACAAATAAAAACATTAAATCTCCACATTTGAAAAGCAGGGACTGGCGAATGTTCTTTTTTTTGAATATACACATAGTTTTATATTTATATTAATCGTTTAATGTTTTCAGCTCTGACCTATCTATTCATATTTGATATAGATCAAATATAGATAGATCTACGTATTACTAGGGTCCGTTTTCTGTTTCTGTTGTCTGATACACTGTCAGACCCAGTGTTTCTCCTTTTGAAACAAGTGTCCAGACTGACTTCCAGCACCACGGCCTGATGTCACGGTGGTACTGTACATCTTCTACTTATTGTTTGGTTGGAGCTGTTGACCAATGGAGGCTGGCATTTCTCACCAGGGAGCTGGCCTTCAAACGAGTGTGAAGCCGAAATAATGCAGGAAGATATTTTGCACCACTAATGTCTGGCTCTCTTTACTGTCACAATTTGTCTTTCTTGTTTGCTGATTCTTGGGGAAAACACTAAAGTTCTGGAAGGATGTAAGTCTCAAACTAGTGTGAATTCACTGCAGAGGTTGTGCTTGCAGTTTGTTGTTGTGCCTTAAAGGTTACATTTGAACCTTTTTTACATTTATGTATTTTATAAGACGCTGAGTGTGATTTGGAGTGGACTTTAATATATTGCATGCATTGATCTGTGTTTCTTTGTTTTGGTTTCTGTGTGTTTCTGCAGTGGTAGAGCATTTTTCGTAGAGCATTATTGCAAAGAGCATGAGTTCTTATTTCATTTGTTTTGTCATAGTCCATTAGTTATTTCCCCAGCACTGACAGGAATACATTAAGCATCGGATCATTACAATAAAGTGAAATGTATCTGAGCGTGCTGCATGGCCTTTTCTGCTGTTCCACATGTCATGAGGGCTTTTTGTGTCTGTCATCAAACAGCCGTCTGGTTTGATTCAGTGTGGTAAGTCTGCATGCGATTGGTAACGACTGCTTCTGTGGTCAATACAGCAACAGAAAACGGCTTAGTTATGCAGTAAAGGACATGATAAAAAAAAAAACCCTCTTTCTGATCGTTTTTTAGTGCCACAGCCACCAACCATAACTCACCAATCCCCCAAGGATTACATCATTGACCCACGAGAGAACATTGTAATCCACTGTGAGGCGAAGGGGAAGCCTCACCCCAGGTAGGAATCTGTGAAAATGTTATTTTGCTTTCATGATGCTGATACGAACAAAGACACTCCAGCTGTGGATTCAAACACCAAGTCGACAGAGATTTCAGTCTAAAATATGAGTAAAGTTCTAGTTTATTCAAGATAGAATAAACAAAGGAGGTATTTTATTCCTACACATTCTGAGACAGCTTCATTGTAGCTAATGCTTTTGAATCTTTTGCTCTAAATTATGCCATCTCTTCCCTTTTATCTATCTTAGTGTAATACCTCATTAACACACACACTTGTACTTCTCTACTTGTGAGGACCCTCGTTGACGAAATACATTTCTCAGCCCTGAGCCTTCCCTTTACCCTCACATAGCCTTCCCCCTGAAACAAGTCTTATGTAACCCTCAAACACCCTTTTGAAGAAGTGAAGTAAGTGTAATACAGTTTGAATCTTTTGAAAATGAAATTTCTCCAACAAAACAAACGGTCCTCACAAGAATAGACTAAGAGCACACATGCATGCATTTTAAACTATTTCTCTATACCTAACCAGTAACCCTGTGTCTAACCTCTTTAAACTGGTATTACTGTGTTTATTAGCTACACTGTTATGACACGGGTCTGTATTTTATCTCTCAGTTTCTCCTGGACCAGAAATGGGACCCACTTTGACATCGACGAGGACCCCAACGTGACCATGAAGCCCCACTCCGGGACCCTTGTGGTGGACATCAGCAGAGCGAAGGCGGAACATTATGAGTCCGTGTACCAGTGCACATCGAGGAACAAACATGGAACTGCTGTTTCCAACAACATAGTCGTCCAACAGTCCAGTAAGTGCAGTGCAGTCTATCATCTCTATAATTTCATTTTTCTTTTCTTCCATATTCTTAATGTCACGCATATCTCACATCATTCTTTTTTTCTTTTTATAATTAAGTTGCATTTTCCATCTTAAGAGCACTCCTGACAGGTAAAGGTTGCATGTAGAAGGCGGCATGTTTCACTCTGCAGGATGTAACATTAGATAGAGCGAATATCCCTTTGTGTTTCTCCTCTAGTGCATTGTTATTCAGTCAGGCATCAGCCATCTCATCCTGCCCCTTCACCTCTGTCATCATGTCAGCGACAGTCCATTAGCAACCCATATTTAATGCCAAATTACGATAATCCTCATCCACTGACGTTTGTATCCTTCTCCAGGGTCCCCCTTGTGGTCGAAGGAGAAAATCAGGGCAATGGTGGTTCAGGAGGGCGTGTCCTTGGTGCTGGCCTGTCGACCCCCTGCTGGGCTGCCTCCTCCCATCATATTCTGGATGGACAATAGTGAGCGCTTCAGTCGTGATAATGTTTTAGCTGCATACATGAACACAATATAACACACTGTTGCTGACTTGTAGGCTTTTTCCCCATAAGAGTTCTTTAAAATGTACAGCCTGTGTTTGGCTGCTTAATATAAACATGTTCCTTTCACATAAATTCCTTAGATTCCTTACAATAATATGAACAACTGTGACCATCACTTGCATCCGTATGGGTTTATGAGAAATGAGTTCTTAATGAGATCTCCAAGCATTTAATTAAAGGGTTCTAATTGGTCCAGCATATTTAATGCAACTACACTGAGTATCACACTTAATTAGTTAATTGTTAGGTGATTCATTAAATGTGTTGTTTTTAAAGGGTCAGTTTAAGCATGTTCTCTCTTACCTCTAGTAGTATACTGAGGAAGATCATGTATTGAAAGTTCAGCTAATGAATAGACCTTCTGGTTTGTCTAGGTTTTGTGAAATCTTTCTCTGAGATGTACGCCTCTTTCCAAAAACAGTGTCCAAGTTACTTTGGATAATCTACAAAACATGCTGTCAATAGGGACTATTTCTTTGATAAAATTAAAGACGTCCATATTTTCACCTTTTAACTACAGTTACATGTGTTCAAATGTATGTGCGCTTCAAATATAAAATGTGCCATACATTTCAGACTTCCAGAGGCTGCCTCAGAGCAGCAGGGTGTCCCAGTCCCTGAACGGAGACCTTTACTTCTCTAATGTTCTCCGAGAGGATACCAGGAACGACTACATCTGCTACGCCCGCTTCCCGTACACACAAACCATTCAGCAGAAACAACCCATCACCGTCAAGGTCCTCAACAGTAAGTATTGTGCAATGAGCTAGCAATACTGAGACGACTAAAGTGTGAGTTTGTGTGTATTTTGTGTCTACATAAGAAGCAGTTCATTCACAGTCGTGTGTGCTAGCATGACTGTGTAGGAGGGAAGCAGCATATCATATCTCTGATCCCATCCTCAGAGACGCCGATGGTCGTCATCCCACTGAAAAGACATATTGTCAGAGCGCTCATGGCTCCCAGCACTATCTGTGAGGCAGGCGTTCCTTTTACTACTTCTGTGAGACGTTCTGTATATGCGCTCTCCAGCAACAACAAAGACCGCTCTCATTCAGTGAAGCATTTTGCAGCTGACGTGACAGCCGGCTGTTCCCACAAGATTCTTATTTCCATTTCTGACTTTTGATTCATTTTGAAGTTTTGTTATAATTCTGAACACTCATGTTAAGTTTCCTCCATGTGCCTGATGATTTCAACTTGTTTCATTGTGTTTGATTTTTCTGTTGTGTTACAGTGGATGCAATCAATGACACAATGGCAGCTTTTTACAATGACACTGATTTATTTAGTGGTGAGTTTTGGCACTCTAGTGTCTACCTCCCCTCCCCCAATCTAGACCTCCAAACTCTAGCTTTTACCCACTAACACTAACCCTTCAACCCGCCAACTCAAAGCTTTTCACAATCGCACTGGGGTGGGTGAGATCTGGCACCCCCTAGTGTTTACCCTCCAACATAGAGCTCTGAACTGTAGCTGCTACCAACCCCTAAATCCAAGAAGTGAATTCTCTACCCCTCTGCCACTCCTGCTCTATCCCATCAAAACCTTTTGATACCTATTCACTTCCTCCTCTGAACTGCTTCAACCAGCACTGCATGATGATTCCAATATCGACTGAACTAATGTGTAACGTGAACATGTACAGCCTTGAGCTTTGAAAAATACTTTTGAATTCAAATATAGAGTAATTAGGTAATGTTAAAAATGTAATCTGACTGATGATAAACAGTGAATTTGCTCTTTACACCTTAAAGTATAGATATGTTAAAATCCTCCTTTTTGTTTGTCTTCTGTCAAACAGCTGCGATCTCCCTCTGTCCCCGCTGCCGCCGTTTAATTTAGTTGTTAATCTCTTATCTCCCTGTCACCTATTATTTTCATCTCATTTCATTTCTCATTGCTCAAAGGATCTTTTGGTTTTTCCCTTTGTTTTCCGCACATTTTCTAAACCCGAAACCGGAGCAGTTTCTCATTAACTTGCTCACATGCCAGGGAGTACATTTTATCACCATCACCATAACCATAAACAGTCTCAACCTTTTTTAAATTGGATTAGTAGCACAATGCAGATCTTCAAGTCTTTAATTCTCAATTCTATATTAGATTCATTTTAGTCTTTATTATGACCCCAGAGGGCAATTAATTGGCTATAAACACCCACAGAAAGCGGTGCCATAAAAGACAACATGACAATAAAATGTACATCTGATTATAAAATATGAGAATGTGGTCTGTAATGAAGTGGCTTAGTGCCCGTCTATTGCAGACCCATTGTAGAAGAGATTGGATTGTGAATGTGAAGTGCCTGTAGAAGAGATGGTAATACTTTTCTTTGTGAATCTGTGTGTGTGTGTGTGTGTGTGTAACTATAGAAGAGCCAGCAGATGAGAGGAAGCCAACCTTCCTCAACCCATCTGGCTCCTCCAGCTCCAAGATGGTGTTGAGAGGACAGGTGTTAGAAATGGAGTGTATTGCCGAAGGACTGTAAGTGACAGAATCCGCCATTACTTCAGTCCTGAAGTGCCCACCTGCTCGAGTGTCATCAACACTTCATCTTTTGTCTTTGTCTCTGTCTCTCCCTCTCTCTGTCTCTCTCTGTCTCTCTCTGTCTCTCTCTCTCTGTCTGTCTCTCTCTCTCTCTCTCTCTCTGTCTCCCTCTGTCTCCCTCTATCTGTCTCTCTCTGTCTCCCTCTCTCTCTCTGTTCTGTCTCTGTCTCTCTCTGTCTGTCTCTCTCTTCTCTGTCTCTATGTCTTCTCTGTCTCTCTCTCTCTGTGTCTCTCTGTCTCTGTCTCTGTCTCTGTCTCTCTGTCTGTCTCTGTCTGTCTGTCTCACTCTCTCTCTCTCTCTCTCTCTCTCTCTCTCTCTCTCTCTTCCTGTCTGTCTCTGTCTCTCTCTGTCTCTCTCTGCTCTCTCTCTGTCTCTCTCTGTCTGTCTGTCTCTGTATCTCTGTCTGTCTCTGTCTTCTGTCTCACTCTTCTTCCTCTCTCTCTCTCTCTCTCTCTATCTCTCTGTATGTCTCTGCTCTGTCTCTCTCTGTCTCTCTGTCTCTCTCTGTCTCTCTCTCTCTCTCTCTCTCTCTCTCTCTCTGTCTCCCTCTATCTGTCTCTCTCTCTCTCTCTCTCTCTGTCTCCCTCTCTCTCTCTCTCTCTCTCTCTCTGTCTCTGTCTCTCTCTGTCTCCCTCTCTCTGTCTCTCTCTCTGTCTCTGTCTCTGTCTCCCTCTCTCTGTCTCTCTCTCTCTCTCTCTCTCTCTCTCTCTCTCTCTCTCTCTCTCTCTCTCTCTCTGTCTCTGTCTCTCTGTCTCTGTCTCTGTCTCCCTCTCTCTGTCTCTCTCTCTCTCTCTCTGTCTCCCTCTCTCTGTCTGTCTCTCTCTGTCTGTCTGTCTCTCTCTCTCTGTCTCTGTCTCTGTCTCTCTCTCTCTGTCTCTCTCTGTCTCCCTCTCTCTGTCGGTCTCTGTCTCTCTGTCTTTCTTTTAATCCAGGCCCACCCCAGAAATCTCCTGGACCAAAGTGAGCGGCGATCTCCCAGCCAAGCGCACATCTTTCCTGCACTACCAGAAGACCCTACGCATTGTGAACGTGTCAGAATCAGACGCAGGAGATTACCGCTGCACCGCCAGGAATCAGCTGGGCTCGGCGCACCACACCATCCACGTCATGGTCAAAGGTGTGTCTGTGATGAAGCACACAGTTTCTCACCAGACCATTCATTCACCACGTAGCGGCACAGTCGATCCTTCTTTCTGTCTCTTCATTCTTCCTCCATCTCATAATTGATTTATGCACAGATGCCAACAGGGCAGTATGCTCAGTGATTGATTCTCCAACCTTCTGCTGCGCTCTGTTCTATTTCCAGCTTCTCCATATTGGATCAGTGGCGCCCCCAGGAACCTTGTCCTCGCTCCAGGAGAGAACGGTGTGCTGACCTGCAGGGCCAGTGGCACGCCCAAGCCCTCTGTCACCTGGGCTATGAATGGCATCCCAATAGAGAGTGAGTGCAACCTGTTCCTTTTACTCAAACTCTGTCTTTATGGCCGCTTTATTTATTTTTAATACAGGCTCATTTTTAAATGCCATGGTGCTATGGTCCCGATGGGTTGATGTTTGATATTCACGATACATGACTTAGCCCTAACCCTTGTTTAAATACACAGTGATGAATTGAACATGCATTTTTTCAAAAGAAAAAAGAAGTGTTACTTCAATACAGAGCAGCCATAAAATGATTTAAACGGAATTAAAAACAAAATCTGACCAAGTATTCAATGCCAGATGTAAGTACTTTACAGTTTTTACAGACAACCCAGCCTAAAATGCATAAATGAATCTCACGTTATCCGTAACCCCTGTTGTCCATGAACAGATTCCCCTAAGGATCTCAGCAGAAAGGTGGAGGACGACACCATCATCTTCACTGTTGTGCAGACCGGATCCAGCGCCGTCTACCAGTGTAATGTCTCCAATGACTACGGTTACCTCCTGTCCAACGCCTTTGTCAATGTGCTCTGTAAGTTCTTTACACAACATCCATTTGTATTTGAATGCTGTTTCCATTTCCATAGTGTGTATTAACACTGCAATAATTGCTGCTCCCTCGCTGCAGCGGAGCCGCCCAGAGTACTGACACAATCCAACAAAGTCTACCAAGTCATCAAAAATCAGCCAGCCCTGATTGACTGCGCTTCCTTTGGGTCACCCATCCCTAAAATTACATGGTGAGTTAATGAACTCTTAACAGAGGACAGTGTTTTATGTTTCTTCAAAAGCTCAAAGCGGCTGCCTCTCTGTCTCAGGTTCAAGGACAGTCGGTCCAGCACCCTGGATGGAGACCCTTACATCGTGCATGACAACGGGACTTTAGAGATTCACGTAGCTCAAGCTCGCAATAGTGGCAAATACACCTGCGTGGCCAGAAACATCCTCGGTATCTACGAGAATCACGTCTACTTGGAGGTCAAAGGTAAGTGTTTCTACACTGAAGAGCTTCAAAATATAAGCCAGGGAGTGCAAACAACTAGCTAGTCACATAGCGCTATTACAGAGGGATGTTTGGGATTAAAGCTCGGGCAGTGTTGTTCTTTATTACATGTTTGTGTTCATGTTACCCAAAAACCAAACCATTATTTTGCTGTAACTTTTATTGCAATGTGTCAGTGTTTTTTCCCACTGCTTAGACTTATGATTCTTTGATTAAACTGAACCTTCTCCCCCTCCCATCAGAGCCCACCCGAATCCTGAAGCAGCCGGAGTACAAAGTGGTCCAGAGAGGCAAGTCTGTGGTGTTTGAGTGTAAGGTGAAGCACGACGCCTCGCTCATCCCTACCATGACCTGGCTCAAAGACGACGGAGAGCTGCCCGATGACGAAAGGTCAGCGCTGTCTGGAGTGGATAGACCGTGAACCCTGTGTTTACTGTCTGTCTGCATCACTTATAATGGATCTAGCCAGTATCTAATTAGCAATCTTACCTTTTAATGAAATAATACTGTTCTGTTTCTTCACTAACGTGGCTTTCTTGCCCTGGCTTGGATGCTTATTCTTAGCTTGACTGTTTGACGTTGTCGTACTAAACTAAATTTTTCTTTTTTTACAGATTAATCGTAGACTCTGACAGTCTCACCATCACTGATGTGACTGAGAACGATGCGGGGGTGTACACCTGCATCATGAACACCACTCTGGATCATGACTCAGCCAGCGCTGAGCTCACAGTAGTCGGTATGTTCAGCTTTGCAGAAGCTCAATTTTACCGACTCATAGAACAAACTCACAAATTATTAAAGTGTAACCTTTCTCCATCTCAGCTCTTCCCAGAAAAGTGAATCCATCTAATAACTTTACACAACAGATTGCCTTTCAGCCCTTCAAGGTTAATTGCCTGAGAGTTTACTTAAGAGGGCCGCAGCGGATTTAGTCAGCTATCGTGTCAGCAGCATGAATATTTGATTGTTGCCTTCTTAGTGAGCCAGATAATCTTCTTTGCTTTCTTATGGCTGACTGACCACTAAACTCCCTATTTCACTCCTGCCCTCCTACCTGGCAGAGGCCACGCCAACACCAGCTGTTGTCTACGGTAAACCTGCAGCACACATGAGCACCCAGCTGTGCTCAGCTGACGTGGGCTTGTGTTGTTTGTTGGATGTTTTTGTAAAGTGAAGCATGTTTTATTTTTGACGGTCACAGAGCATTTTACATTTTTTAGTTTTCATTTAGATTTACCAGCATTTGTTCCTTTTTGTCTTTAATGTGTTTTTTCTTCAAAATAAATTGTATGTTTTTCTATTTTTTACAAAAGTGAATATATTTTGAATGCAATAAACACTAAACATTTAGGTAAACTGGAAGCAATTTCCACTCGCGCTTGAATGCAAAGATAATTTGTAAAGCAGACATCTCCCCTTTGCACCACTTGAGATCTTTTCAAATGCAACATTTTCCTCATTTATTCCAAGCATGCAATCCACTTCATCATTACAATTCCAAAACATGAGCATTAATTTAACCTCTCTAGTGAGCCTGAGACTCTATTTCATGCAGAGTGATTATGGAAGACGCTCCGTTGAGCGTCAGCAGTTTCATATGCATGATGCAGTGTCTGCATGTGTATCATACGGCACATAACATTGTCAAATGCAACATGTGAAGAAATAGAGGAGTAACTGAAATGAGTGCTTGGTTAAACCGACACACTTAGCATTTATTATGATTCTAGTGTCACAGAAAGACATTTATGTAACCAGATACCCCCTTTGGTTTTTGCTTCATCTTCTTGTGGCATGGACCCGCCATATTCTGTAACTGTTACTGTGTGTTGATGTTGCTGCCTGCGCTGTATCTCCCCCAGAGCGACCCGACCCCCCCAACTGACCTGGAGCTGACGGACCAGAAAAAGAGGAGTGTTCAGCTCACGTGGACCCCTGGAGATGAACACAACAGTCCTATTCAGAGTATGTCTGAAATGTGTGTGTGTGTGTGTGTGTGTGTGTGTGTGTGTGTGTGTGTGTGTGTGTGTGTGTGTGTGTGTGTGTGTGTGTGTGTGTGTGTGTGTGACTAATGATAGGTGAGCGGAAGTTAAAGCGGCACATCAACTATTTCACGTATGGATTACATCAGTGTTATTATCTTCTAATGGAAAGCCGGCATTAAAAGCTTCTGGGCATGTAGGAGGAAGGGATGGTCTAATTAAAGATGCTTTTAAGTTGCACTATGGGATCTGTATGATCCAGCATTTTTGAGCTGGACCCATACTAGCAACTAAAAGTCGGGATATCTGCTGCTTTGGTTTACAAACCTTGAGGCTCCATAATTACAACAAACCAACAAATTGGTCACATTGGAGTGCAATGGTGACAAGTTTTACCAGCATAACAAAATACCAAAACGTCCATAGAAATGCCTAAAACCACCACTTCAGCATAATCTATTTTTCATGGCTAAATCCACAATTTCCTTTAAGCCTCACAGCAATGCCAGAAGTAACATATTTAGACCGTTAGCAAACCGTTTTGCTTTTTGAGTTACAGTATCCAAAAATAACTTGAGGGCAATCATCAGGCAGTGTAACAAGTGTTTATTTTTCTTATTTTACACAGAATTTCTAATCCAGTATGAAGACTCACTGCACCACAGAGGTCACTGGCATAATCTTACCGAGGTCTCCGGAACCAAGACGACGGCTCACCTCAAACTGTCCCCCTACATCCACTACACCTTCAGAGTTTTGGCCTTCAACACTGTGGATTTCAGCCGCCCCAGCTTCCCCTCCAGAATGTTTAAGACGGAGCCTGCAGGTGCAGACTTTATTGTGGAGTTTCTGATGGCCTTGTGTGTCTCATTCTGTAAATGACTTCTGTCATGCATTAATATTACATAAATAATCAACCAACATGCTCATGTTTTCTAAATACAAAGGACTCAGTGAAAGCCTTTTCTTGGGATAACGTTTCATATTGTCTTCGTTTTCTAATTCCTTTTAGCTCCAGACGAGAACCCGACCGGTGTTCAGGGATTTGGAACAGAACATGATAATCTTGTAATCTCATGGAAGGTAAGAAAGTTGTATGAAGCCATCTGTTTGAATCCTGAAGTATTTACCGTCGTCCATGGTGTACCGTGAAACAGAAACGTGTCCTTTGTACCCTGAAGCACGATTTTGTTATCTTCTGGTCTCGTGAGCTTTCTTTTGTTCTTACTTTTCTCTCTTCATTATCAGCCTCCCAAACCATGTACCATGTACCATGTCCTGATAAAGTTACAAAAAGGTTTCAAACTTTCTCCTCTGCAGCCGCTGTCAGGCCTCCAGTCTAATGGTCCAGGGCTTCACTATAGAGTGATGTGGAGGCAGGAGGTGGTGGACAGTGATTGGACCGAAGTGACTGTGGCTAACAACTCCAAGTTTGTTGTGTCAGGAACGCCCACATTTGTTCCATATGAGCTAAAAGTTCAGGCAGCAAACGACCATGGACCTGGACCTGAGCCTGCTGTTGCCCACGGCTACTCAGGAGAGGACTGTGAGTTAGATCGATTATTTTAACCCTTTAACATTCACTCAGTGTGTTTCTTATGTATTTAGCTGTTGTTGTGTTCCAATAGTGCCAGTAGCAGCTCCAGAAAATGTGCAGGCCATGGTGCTGAACAGCTCTCTGGCTGAGGTCCACTGGGATCCTGTGCCCTCTAAGTTAATACGAGGACATCTCAAAGGATATAAGGTACAGTGGAAAGAAAGGCCACATGCAGTGTAACTTGCACACCAATCCACCCGACCATAACACACACACACTCAACACTTACCGTGTACCGACTGTGTCTTGTAGGTGTACTACTGGAGAGATCGCAGCCTCCACAAACACAACCCTCATCATGCGGAGAAGCAGATCCTGACCTTCAGTGAGAACCACAACCACGGCATGCTGCCTGGCCTGCACCCCTTCAGTCTCTACTCATTCAATGTCAAGCTTTTTAACGGCAAGGGAGAGGGTCCGTCCAGCCCCACCCAGCAGTTTGAGACACCGGAAGGAGGTAGGAGATGGAATACTTTCTTTCATTGTATTATATTACAACTGAGATGAACACTTAGTTTGGATAGTCTGACGTTCACTCTTCATAGAACACCGTTTGGTGATACAAATTTGAGGATTACGATTATTACATTTTACAGAGCTGCAGCTGATCTGGTCAGTTATTAATACATTAATGGTACCCTTCAGTGTGTTTCTCATATGTTTTTTCTGCACACGAACAATCTATAACCCAGTTAATAATTCTGAAATGCCCATTTCCTCCTTCTCCCTCATTGAAAAATACGGAATCTATTAATATGCAAATATTTCCTAGTTTAATTACTAGACACAAATTGTCTTCTAGTTCACTGAAGTCCGTTCTCTGTGTATGAGCACTGGAGGTTTCAAGTCTCCACATCAAACTTGTGTGATTCGCATATTGAAGAAACTAGTTTTAAACTTTAGGTTGAGCACAGAGAAACGTTCCTCCTTCAGCAGATGAATGTGAAAATGTCTAAGATTCTGCACATGCATCATTCGGCACAGTGAAGGTCAAACATCCAATTGCATTATTTAAAACAAATCTCTAGTGGATGGGGACTTTAAAACTCCTTTAAAATTGTATTTTTTGCACCTTCTTCAGCTGTAACTTGTGTAAGGTTCCATGATTGATGTGTGTTCTGCAGTGCCTAGTCCTCCTGCTTCCCTGTCCGTCACCGACACCAACCTGGACTCTCTCACCCTTGACTGGAGTCCTCCTGCTGACCGTAATGGACACATCACTGGCTACACCCTCAAATATCAGCCAGGTGAGGCTTTCTTTTCCTTTAAGACAGCAGCCGAACTGTTATATCTTTGCCTAGTGAATGTCACCTTCCTTCATGTAGTTTGTAGTTTTGTATGTCCTCCTTTTACATGTCTTGTAGTGTCATCCTTTTCAGACAGATTATAAGATGGAAAGGAGTCAAAAATAAAGTAGTGCTAAGAGCATTTCAAGTTATTGTACCTAAATTAAGCACAAATTAACAAATCAACTTTGTCACTCCCGCCTTCTATTCCTGAACCCTACACCTCTGTGCCCCAAACGTTTCCATTTCCACCTTACATCTCTATTCAACTTACCTCACTACTTCCCAACTTCCATCTCCATCCCTCCATTATTCTTGTCACCCATCCTTCATCCCTGTAGTCAATAACTCCAATGAGCTGGGCCCAGTGGAGGAGCTGGCCCTGCCCGCCAATGAGACCTCAGTCACTTTGCTCAACCTCAAGTACAGCACGCGCTACAAGTTTTATTTGAATGCGAAAACAGTCAGGGGAGCCGGCCTGGCCATTTCTCGGGAAGCTGTCACCATCATGGATGAAGGTAAGTCAGCGAATGCAGACAACTAAAAGTAAATGATAGTTTTTTCAACTGGAAAGGTGATTAATGTGAATTATTTCTATAACTCGGGCAAGAGAATCCAAACATGGCATTAATCTATAGATCATATGCACAAAGTATGAAGTCCATGCTAAATTGAAATACATCACACAACTCTTTAGAACTCTTCATTCATCAAATGTGTCTGACTATCTTGCCTTCATCAGGAGGCATATCAAAACATATGTTGTAATGTTGCTTTGTAGTATTTAGTGTTTGTGTAATGTACAAGTGATCTGCAGTGTATTGATGAACTGTGGAAGGAAACCGCAATCAACCTCAGACAAAATCCTGAAGAAGGCAAGACAGCCAAAACTGTTTGAAGAATAAAACATGTTCTTCTGGAGAGGAGTTTGAAGTTTGGATGGACTCACGTTGTGTGTGTCTTCTCAAAGTTATGAATTGTTTGTTTGCATTGAAAAACATTCCTCCAAACACTGAGATGATGTTTGAAGTGAAGCATCGTGTTCCATTTGTATGTTTATGTATGTCAATATCGATTCGTTGACAGCATCGACATCGAATTTTGAAATGTATTCGTTCAACATGTTATCTGTTTTATATCATTTGTAAATTGAACATTTTGTGGTTTTGGACTGATGCGGGAAATAATTCACATTTTCTTAATATTTTCTCACATTTTACAGACATAACAATTAATCAATTAACTGCAAAAATGCTCAAGACATTAATCAATATTGAAATTAATTGTTAGTTACGGCCCTTCTGTTAAGTGAAAACATTATCATGTGTTTTGTGTGTGTGAACTCCTCATTCTGCTGTGTGCAGTTTACAGTACGACGCACTATTACACAGCATCATCTTATATTGTAGGCACTTTACATAGCATGATGTATATAAGCTCTTCATCCATGTCTAGTGGAACATGAGTGTGATCCAGTTGCATTGTTACAGATGACTCATGCTGTTATAAACCCTCAGACCTATCATCTCTTACATGACTCAGCATGACCAACATAAATGTCTTACAGTTACTGTTACATACAGTGACACGGATGGCAGGGGGTCACCCCGTTGTGACCCTTCTCCCGTTGTTTCTCTGTGTCCCGTTTCTCTCTACAAGCTCTAATATCACAGCATGACGTAGATGTGGGCACAGGTATCGGTCGTATCTAGACCCGTGCATGTTTTACAGATACAGCCATAGCTTCAAACCCCACCACCAGCATGCACTCCTCATCAATGAGCAACTTCCCCTTCGTCGCTATCAAATTCTGCAGCCCACCAAAATGCTTTGCTGAGTTCAAAGCCGAGGAGAGTTCAAAGCAACGTAGATAAAGATGCTGTGTGACATGTGCCTTTTTAATGTCATGTGATAAACCTAGATGAGTCTTTTAAAAGCACTCTGCTGCTTTGCCCGTTGGCGACTTTGACCCCATCCTCACCCTTTTTCCACCGTGGCTGCTAGTGATGCTTCCCACTGCATGGCGAGCATTTGCTTGGCATGCCAATGAACTGTGTGCACTGTGTATAATGACTTCAGTGTGTGTGGTGTCTCTACCTGTGGAAAGTCTGTGTGTGTCTATTTTGTGGTGCGGTCTTTACCCCTCTCCATGTTGTTTACAGGAAACACGCAAACCCCTCATCCCATTGCACGGTCTCCTCCACACCGTCCGCCCCACAAGGGTACAGATACTGCTGTGATCAACACATGCCTGATTTGTTACATTATCAGCTTTGTGTATTATTTGTGTTGTTGGTATAGTGTCCCGATTTGACATTGCTTTTGTGTAAATCTATGAGGGTCTAGATTGGATGATGCTAAGAGCATTTAATGGGATTATTATTCATTTAAAGCAATTCATTGCCAGTTATTGGACTGTCCTTTGACCAACAGACCGATCGTGATGGTTGTTTTTTCTCTTGTGTGCTCAGCTCAGCCTGTGAGTCCTTTTGGGAACATTAGCTCCTCGTTTGGAGAGGACGGGACCCTGATCAGTTGGGAGTACTGGGGCCCGGAGAAAAACGTTTATGTAGAATACATAGTGAAAAACAGTAAGCAAAACAACACACCTTTTATTTCTGTCAGTTCCGCACGTAGGTGGCAAGAGACTCATACTTCGTTATTGGCTCATGCAGGTGAATAGAAATGTTGGCAGTCACACCGATGCTGGCTCCTGCCAACACGGACCCAGATGTCTGTGATTGGATTTCTAATTACCCGGTCCTGTTATTGACTGGAGGTGCGTGCAGCTCCCGCGACAATCTCGTTGGAACTTCTGTAGACAAACATCATAAAAAGCGGCACAAACATTCTTGTTCTGCCAATTAATTTTGACTGAAGCGCTCTCCATTGTTTGTATCCACCTGCAGTGAGGATGAAACGCAGTGTGTTGTTGTAGTATGGCTCTCTCACACCTACTGTTTAGTGGATTCAATTAGGGTATATCATCATAATAGATTCCCAGTCATTTAGAAAAATGTCGTTATCAAAAAACATAATCTTGTGATCATAAGTCAAACACATTTCATATTAAGCTCATCACTACATGTGTAATTTCTGGTGGCCCCGAGAGCTGTACACACTGCAGGTTAAGAAAACACACGCAACAAGACGGAGAAATGAATCAATTAAAGAACATAAGCGCAGCAGCAGACTGACTTTGCCGTCCGTGAGCCATGCGGCTACCATGGCTAAAAATGCTGCAAAGTAATAAAACACAAATAAATACAGAAAGAACCTAATGCAGGACACGCAACCGCATACTAAAACACTGCAAGTTGCACAGAATGTAACAGAAATGAGTTTTAAAACATGTCTCCAGGGGGCAATAACTATGGCAGTTGTGTTCATCACTTTTTTATCGTCTCCTAGGAACCTCTGGTGTTTTATGACTTATTTTTTGTTGTGTTTTTTTGCAATTTGCGGCATTTCTATATGTGGTTGTGTTTTCTGTTTTGGCTTCATGCTGCACATGTTGTAGGTGAAGTCTTCTTGAGTTGCAGTGTGTTGAACTTTCAGGGCATTAATTCATTCATAGACTAAATAGTTTTTTGTAAAACTCCATGATTCCATGATATTAACAATTTAAATCTAATATAGACAGAATTAGCTGCAGTGTAATCCCATGTCAGTAGATTTTTTTTTAAGTAACTAGATCCCATGATGTCATGATCTGCATGACACATTTGAAGTTGTGTTTGCCGCCTCAAACGTACCTCTCTTCATGAACGTCCCTCCTGCAGGTGAAGGTGAAGAGGAGTGGCAGAAAGAGCTTGTGAACGGCTCTCAGAATGTTATGCTGAAGGGATTAAAGGGGGGCCTCTCCTATAGGGTGCGTTTGGTGGCCCAAGGTCACCACGACCGGCTGCTCCACCACTCTGAGGAGCTATTGGTCTCGGTCCCAGGTGAGGCAGTTCCTTGGTGGTCGCCTCCCCCATTGGTCTGGCCTGGTCTGGCCTGGCCTGGCCTGGCCTCGTACTGTGCCGTGTGTAGAATGTGTAGTAGTTTGTGCCGTTGTGTAATTATAATCCAGTCAAGCATGGGTTTAACAGATGTGTTGTGGTCACTCTGTATGCCAGGCATGCACTGTAGTGATATAGCAACAGTGTGTAGCAGCGTGCATGATTGTGTGGTTGAAACTTCTGCCTTATTAAAGTCAGTTGTTGGTTATTCTCACATAGAAGTTTCAATATATGTTTAGTGGTATAAAATCCAACCTAATATCACCCACAGTAAACCTGCGTGTACAGTTTGTGTGTGTCTGTGACTGTCTGTGTGTGCACTTGTGTAAGAGATTTCCTGCATTGTGTACTAATGTGGTTCCAATAATGTGTCCGAGTCACCGTTAGCTTAATCTAGGAACTTCTAACTCGTCTAACATGAGAGTTGTCTTTTTCTGTAACAATAAGCAATCATGATCCACTCATGAACTGAAGTCTCTAACAAGCAACACTAAGAAAACGCCTTGTTACGTGTTTGTTTTAGCACATGACTCTGGATAAATGTTTGTATTTTTTTCCTTCTGACGGGGGAGAAGCTCATCCCGTCCTAAATGTTTAAGTCTTCCTCTCTTCCTCTGGCCAGCTGTGGCGAGCCGACAGGTGGACATCGCCACTCAAGGATGGTTCATTGGCCTCATGTGTGCCATCGCTCTGCTCATTCTGATCCTCCTCATTATCTGCTTCATCCAGAGGAATAAGGGAGGGAAGTATCCTGGTGAGTAGCAGCACAAACACCAATATATAAAGCCACACGTTAATGCTTTGTTTGCCACATTCAATTATGTTTAATAGGATCGTACGATTAGATTACATGGTTTTGGAATATTGGTTTGTTTTTGCAGTGAAAGCATACTAATGAGACTAAAAGATAGCTTTCCATGGCATTGTATGGCTGCCACAAAGACAGAACATGTGCTCAGTTTCTTTTCATAAGTAGAATTCTTTCTCTGAATATCATAATTATAGATAAATATCTTGCTTTATTGTTTTTTTAACAACAAATGTTCAGGTTATTTTTGACATATTTGTCATATATGCTTGAATGAATGTATGTTATGTGTTTCTCATTAAAACAACATATGGCAGTTTCCTCAACATACCAATGTATGATGTATTAACGTGAGAATATTTTAATGAGACTTGTTGATATTTTGAAATAACAGGAATGTTTTGTGATATAAAATGATAAAGTTATAGGTTGAGAAAAGTTACTTAGTTAGTTATGACAAAAACAATCTATTCTTGTAGTGTAAAAAGGGTCTTTTGCAATATTCTATAAACACATAACAACTTATATACAATATTACACATACACCCATGTGACTTTACAAGCTAGTTTGTCTAAATTGCTTCCTTTTTCTTTTCTCATTAGTCAAAGAGAAGGAGGACGCACACACAGACCCAGAGTTCCAGCCCATGAAAGACGATGACTGTACTTTTGGGGAATACAGGTGAGAGAAAGTGCTCTGGCCTCTGGAGCCCCCAGAGCCCCATTTTACCCATCAACCCCTGCCCCGCCCCTGCTTTCTGCCCAGATCTGCTCTCTCTGGCTGGGCTGGAGCTCTGCACTCCCTTCCTCTTCTCAACCCTTACAGCTGACTAATAACTGACCCAGGATCACCAATAACAGAAATTCAAAAGAAGAAGAAGAAGAAGAAGAAGAAGAAGAAGAAGAAGAAGTGCCCCTTATCTGAACTTCTACGACGTGAAGCACAATATATTTTTTTTCTGGGTTCTAGGACGTCCTGGATACTACTTGTGTCGGACTCTATTGTGTGTCACTTGAAATGCCATCGTGGTGTCACTTGAGAAGCAGGATTCTTCAGGTTCAAGGGATTTCGGGGTTTGGGTGTTTTAAATCTTTAAATCTTTAAATCTTTAAACAAGACTGTCAGGAAAAAATATATATAAGCTAGAGTCATTTGCAACACAGCCTAAACTGATCCCAAGCATACCATTTCAACTAATAAGCTACTCATATACATCCTGTATACAGTATATATAGTATTGACACTTCGCCTAGTGTATTGCTACTTATATACACAATCCTGATAGGATTGAAAATCACTGAAATGTTCATTCCTTCTAACTTACAGCAGTTATCCAGATATGCTTGTTAGCATCCTCATTCTAGGCTGCTTCTTCAATCGCACGCAGAATAAAGAAAAATGAAGCACTTTACTTCTGTATAGCTAGCATTTATCAATTGTTTTTTATAAGTCGATTTATAAAATGGTCTTGCTTTTATATTTTATATTCCTTTTTGTATTATGTAAACATAAATATGTTCTATGGATTTTATGCTGTGATAAATACATATCGATATATAGTATATATATATGATGTGACATGCATGGTGTGAAGATCTGATATATGGAAATTTGCTCTAGGCAATAATGTGTTGAATGGAATTATTGTTGATATATATAGTATATAGTATATAGATGCATATGGATCTTCTATGAAATTATCAGCATGTTTGAGGGAAGCAATCATCAAATATGTTGAGTGTACAAGAGCTGGTTAATGATGTTTATTTCAGGCCAGTAGGCAGTCTTTATTAGTAATACTTCTGAAAGAATAAATCTGGTGATATTTTGCTTCTTTTTTTTTTTATTGTCAACTATTCTTTTTTAAATAGACCAAAACCAACAATGTCTTTGTCCGTCTCACAATACTTTCCAACTTCTCCAGCTTGTTTGTGGCTCTGCTTCAAGCCAATATTCCTACTGTAGACCTAAATCTTATTAAACAAAATGGTCACAAGTATATTATTTTTAAAAGGCCTATAAACTTAAAACTATTTCCTAAAGCAGCTGGGAACTTTTATTCATTATTAGTGTTTTTTTTCTGTAAAGCAAAACTTTACAGAAGTAAATATTGTATTTATTAAATATACTGATAAACCACAGTGACAAAGTTCATTGTATAATAAGGAATATTCTAAGTGGGGCTTTGGACGAACAGTCAATTCTTATTAGTACGATTAATTAATTGTTGGTTTAGGTCTTTTCATGGGAACAAGAAATGTAGAATATCACCAGAATTATCCTTTAAAAACCCATAAAGAGAGATCTTTGTACACTGCAGGGGAATCTCTCCATTAGTCGTGGACTCAAAGAACACAGTAGACAATAAAACACAAGGCAAAGTGTACACATATTATAGTGCCTTTGTGAGATAATACTTTCTATCCATGCTGTTTCATTAAGCTCAGCTGGAACCTTACAGTATGTCAATAAAGGCATAACTCCACCCAACTGAGCTGTTCTTGTGTGACTGCAGGAGAGTAAACTAAGTTCTGACTATACGTGTACGTGGCATATGTGCCTGTTAGAGTGCATAGTGTAATCATCCCGAGGTGTGGCTGTTGTGTTGTGTGGGATCTCAGCTGGATCTCCTCATCTGATCGCATGGGTGTAGGTCTCAGGAAAGGTAAGGGTGATGATGGTGTGTGTTGGGGGGTGGTGGTGGGGATGAGGGTCATTGTTCTGTAAATCTAGCATGTGAGGAGGTTCAGAGGAGAGTCGAGTCACTGTGGAGAAAAATGCTCGCTGTATAAGCATCCCAGGTTCCTTCACGGCTATCATCAAGTTTAATATTGGGTCATAAAGCCTTCATCATGAAGCCTAAGTTGCATAGACAAGTCTTTTAAGGCTTTACTGTGCTAGTTGTATCCATGAAAATTATTACTGATTAATATCTCTTCTAAATTGAAAAAAACATTTCAGCATTATGATGGCTTTGTGATCTTATCTCATTGATGTTCAACTCATGTATGTGGAATGTTTTTGACTATCTGATATCCAAAGAAAAGTTTCTTTGCAGATTCTTCATGCATTTTGCCAATTTGTGATTATTATCATGCTTGCTTCGGGGGATGTTTGGCTGAAACCTTGCTTTCCAAGTTTTATTCACATCATTGCTTTGGATTTTCTGTTTTTCATCACAACCTCTGTCTCGGGGGGGGGGGGGGGGGGGAGGGTAATACTTTTGTCAAACAATACATTCACCACTTCATATTTGGTTTCAGGGGGAATTTGAACAGTATGATTGCTTGAGCTTTATTCCCCTGTTGCCTGATGGAAACCAACTAATCATTCATTGCTACTGTTTTTTAGACATGGAGCGAGCTAAATTCAAATTTGCTTCTTGTGCAGTGGCTCACTGTTGCATATTAATGAGTTTTTAAAAAGTAAAGATGAGCCAACTTATTTTCAATTTGGAAAAAACACTTTTACCATTACCTACAAAACGTTCAGTAGGTTGTGATTAAAGTAGCGATCAGTCAGTGCTCCATCTAAAAAATAACTAATCTCCTTGTTGCATCTGTCACATCATCTCACCTGTAACACCTGCATGTTATTTTCTCCTTCAGTGACAATGAGGACCATAAACCGTTAAAAGGGAGCCGCACGCCGTCTAATGGGACAGTTAAGAGAGACGACAGTGACGACAGTTTAGTTGACTACGGGGAAGGAGGAGACGGACAGTTCAACGAGGATGGCTCGTTTATCGGCCAGTATAGTGGAAAGAGTGCCAGCAGGGAGACTGCTGAGGGCCACGAGAGCTCGGAGGCCCCCTCCCCTATTAATGCCATGAACTCCTTGAACTCATTTGTGTAGGCCGGTGTGAGGTGCTGCACTGACTGCTCAATCCCCACGTCTCTCTTAGAGGGATGTCTCAACACCGCATGGCTTTATGATCACATCTCCATCCCCAGTGCCACACATGAAACACACACAACTCAACAAAGACTTTTATGTTTTCTCTTGGAAATCTTTATGGAGAGGCTTGGAGACCTGTGGCTCATTATAACTTAAGCAGCATTTAGGAATGAAGTAGCTCAACCAGACTTTTTGATTTTAACAGTGCATGAAACATCTGATATGATCTAAATCCATATTTGAATTAACACTTTGATATTAACAAGTGTTGCATTCTGACCAGGAATCTATGCAGTGCTCGTCTGAACTATATTTGTTTTTGTTACTGGTTATTATATTATCTACTATGTTCAAATAGTAATCAGTGTCTACAGTATATGACAATTACTCCATGTATGTTTTTTCCCAACACAGAAGCTTGTACAGGAATCTGTATTTAATAATGTAAATCATTCATGCAATTCCATTGGTGCACAAGGCCGATCATGTACAGTGTGTATATATATATATATATATATAAAGTGAACTATCTGTAATCTGAATATTGGGAGCAGTGCACACGGCATGCTTGAGATTGCTGCATCGATGCATCCTCATCTGTCACCACTCTGATGAATGAGCCAACTGCACCTATGAAGGAGGAAGTTGAAATGCTGCATGGCTTGTCATATGACCTCATGACCTTTGCCCTGCATGTAACCTCCTCTTGTTGAGCTTGATCTGAAGGCCAGTGGGAAACACTGAGAGGGTGCGACAGCTTGCCTCAATTCCTGCAGTGCTCCTTCAGCAGGTAGTGCCTTTTCTTTAAAAACAACGATTCGATTCCGAAGTCTCTTTCAAGAGTTCAGTCATTGGAACAGAGACAGTGGTAGGACTGCACAAGTCCCATCCGAGGAAGGATAAGATAAGCTTAAGAGGACTCTGTGGAGGGAGGAATAACTCATACACTCTTGTCATCTTTTTTTTTTCTTTTATTATAAAAGACATCCCAATGCCTTGAGACACAGGACTGGCTTTGATTCCTCCAAGAAGCTAAGCGCACCCACATTAGATCAGACTAAAACATCATTAAAACCACGTCTGGTGCATTTTCAAAGTCTGCAGTCATTATGTACAGAACCTGATTGTATTTCTGCAGTGAATGAATGAATGTATGGTTATCTGAGTGTGTTGGTGTGTGTGTGTGTGAATACAGTTACATTATTCAATTCCTATAGGCAACAACTGTTCACTTGTACTAACTACACTTGAGGGCCTTTGGATGGGATCAAGATTTATTTTCTCTTAACTTGCATCAAGTTTTTTTTTTTTTTTTAAAGATGTGTAGAATATTTGTTTAATTTGTAAATACCTTAATTGATTGTACAGGGACAAGCAGCTTATAAGGCAGCCTAGGAGGCAATATTGTGCATGATATGGTTTAACTTGTTGATAGGACTGTATTAAATATATAGATACTTGTAGAGAATATATATATATATGTGTGTGTATATATATATATACATATATGTATTTTCTTTTTTTTCTTGCTGTGCGCAGTGTATATTGTATTGTAACTAACTGGACAGAAAATTGCATATAAATTTAAATTTTGATTATTTCTGGTTTGCTTGTCAGCGAGTTTTATGACTTTGGTATTGTACAACATTTAGGATATAGTGACAATTTTAATTGATGCACAGAATTGTATTCTGCTTTGTATTGGTTTAACGCAGTCCCAGTATACTGCCAAAATGACGCTCTTTTCTGACAGCATTGCAAATGGTTTTGTATTTAAGAAACAGATTTCTACTAACTGATTCTTTCTTTGTCTCTATTTAAGTTTCTCCTTTTAGTTCAAGTATGAAATTCAAGCTACTGGAAATATAATGAATGAATAAAAAAAAATGATCTGCTTTAATTTCAGTTTTCAGACTCTTTACTCAAAATGTCATTGCTCTCTCTTGAAAAGTGGAGGATTCAGTTATTCAGCCTGTGCATGCTTAGTGCTGCATAATGTAACCATACCATATTCATTACCCAACAAACCACTTACACCACAGATAAAGTACTCATTCTTAAATATTGGCCTCTGTGACTTACATCACTGTTAATAACGATGCACCTCAGCAGAATGTTACTGTTGTAGCTCCAAAGGGTCAAAGGGGTTGTGAGATGCGTGATAACACATTTCTGCTACACAAATTTGTTGTCTTTAATGTTTTAATTCTCTACTGTTTTTTTCTTTTTGTGAAATAATAGAGCGTTTTACTTTTACATATAATATAGGATAGCGAAACACACCAGATTATCCTCGTAATTGTAGGGGAGTAAGAGTACACAGTAGCATACAATTACATTTCTCAAGTAGAGCACAAATACCTCAATTCTTTTCAGTGCTTGAGTAAATGTACTTGGTTACTTTCCATCATTGCATTGCCTGGGAAATATTAAGCGCTGTTATGGATCTGAAGGGAATGATGCCAAACTCAGCCGTAGTAGTATTAAGTCCAAATGCACACACAACCATGTACACAACATAATGTACAGTGAGGAGCTGAGGGCTGTGTTAATATGGATTCCTACACCTGCCTCAGTCTCCTTCGTGTGAAGCAGCTATAGAAAGGCCTTATGGAACACGACAGTTGGGCTCCATATTTTTGGCGCTCACTTGTGGCACTTCCACTTCCATTACAGTCATATTGTCGGGGTAATAGCGAGAGAGCAGCTCGCCATCTGGTGCATTATCATACAGCAATGGTGTCAGGAAGCAGGGAAGTCTGGTCTCTAGCGTCTTGGAAATACTTTCTCTCCCTCTGGCAAACTTTTTGCCTTCTGTTCATTCAGGTACACTCATTTATTTTCCCGGGTGAAGTTGTTCGGGGATATTTCGCAGGATTGTTTGCAGTTACAGTAGTGATTTAATGCATATTGCTGCGCCACATATTAATGAATCAGGGTTGATGATGTTTTTTTTTTTCTTTTCCAAAATGAGCCAAAGATAATTTCTATGAAGGATGAGTACATCAGTGTGAACTGCAGCTGTTTGGAAGATTGTCCATATTATTACAAGCAAATGACTCTCACACCCAGCAGCAATGATCTGATGACCTTCAGCTACTGGATGATGATTCATCTTCATCCGTTTGACAGAGTTTCCCTCTTGACTTTACTGCCACCTAGTGATATGAGACAAATTACACCAATGGCTGGAATAAGCAACAGGCTTTTAAACGCTAAATAGCTAATGTCATGAAAGGGAAAAGATGTGAAGTGTCAAAACAGTGGTTTATTGACATGTATACTAGTGTAAAATATCAAAGAGACAACAATGAAAATATCTCATATATAAGCCAAAATTGGGTCATGCTATAAAATATTGTATTCTAATCCCAATGTACTGAATTATCTTACATTTTAACTGACAGCCTATGAATTAGTTTGACCCCCTGTTGACATCCCGAGTCCTCAATTACAAAGGCTTCCTGTAAGAGGATTAGGTCTTTATTTTCATGGCAACAGAATCACATTATTTGTCTGTCGATTGGTGATCATTGTGACCAAACAAGCAGCTGCCCCATTACCCTTCTCAACTACAACCCCCCCCCCCCCTCCCTTCCTGCCGCTCCACACCGACCCCTCCCTCCCCCCTCTCATTCCTCATCCAGTCCACAGTGGATTCGTTCTGTGTCGGCTGTGCGTCTGCCATAGCATCCATTATCCATTCCCACCTCCACTGTGTCCAGCTCCTTGATTTACTGCTGGGCGGAGAGCCTGGTTTGAATTGATCTATTGCTGGTTTTATGTCCACCTCCAGTCTGCTTTCAATGGGAGAAGAGATCATTACACGGGCTGACGTTCTGTTTCCAAACCACTATAGGATCTTTAAAACGCATCATTTGCATCCCATATGGTCAAGACAAGGGCATGATCTTTCAGCATCAAGCTTCCCAAAAAGACATCATGTAGAATAAAGCATATCAAAGGCAGGTATTAGAAAAAACACCATCATTTAGTTTCTGATATTATTTAAGTATTTGCTGAGCTTCAGGGAGTCTGTTCCTTTGATTTAAGTGGCAGAGCCTTTGTCTATTTATGTAGATTTGCCCTTTTCTGATGCTCGGAGAGCTGGGGAGGATAATTGTTTATGATTACTCTGTGACATTTCCATATGGCCGACAAACGGCTTGCCAACACACACTCATTTACGCACACACATCTGTCAAGACCAAGCTGTTTGGAGCCTGAATGGTAGGTTTGGTTTGCCTGAAAATGAAAACTGCAATTGTAGAATGGAAATCACCCCTTCCAGTGTAGCAGTTTCATTTCTTCCCCAGTGTTTCCATCAACTCAAAGAGGCTTTTTCCCTTTTTTTGGGGGGGGGGGGGCAGATATCACTGAACTCCTGTTGGATGGATGCTACATAAAGTGAGAGTGCTTTGTTCTATCGATCTGATGCTCTCTATCAAACCCCCCCTTCCCCCTTTTTATCACGATAGCACCAGGATTATATATCTTTCCACGCCCTGATTTCTATTCCCCATGCACCGCCTCCATGTCCCATGTGGATTTGGACTGGGTGGGTGGGGGTTTACCTCTGCATGAGCTCCCTGTGGAGATCATTGGGGCTAAATCATATTAACCCCTCCCTCCTCTTCCTCCTCCATGTCCCTCCTCCCCCTCTGCAAGGCAGATAGATGACAGCCACCTATTCTTTCCTCTAGACAGCAGGGTGTTTGCTGTTCCTCTTATCCACCCCAGAGACCGGCCTTGTAACAGTGTTATTCACCAGCAGGATCCGTCTCTGTTTGCACTGCCATGGTGTAAGAGGAACAAAAGTGTTTGTCTGAGGCTTGACTACACGTAGATCTTGGATAACTCGCACACAAAATAATATCCTTTTGGGTCCCGTATTATACTGCTTTATTTGGATGTCATGGATTTCCTCAGTGTTACTGAATCCCTCTCATATTTTTCTAATAAATCCGCTTGGGATGAAGATAACATCTTTTTTCTTGTGTATTAACAGCAGTTCCCATCTGAAAGGAAACAATACTTTTTATGATGAATAATAATCTGAATAATAACAACAGCCTTAGGGAACAAAGCAACAAAATTCAACTTGATATAGAGTTATAACCTTCATGTAAAGTCAGTTTATGATCACATTAAAAAAGAACTTCTTTGATATGTTCGCCCAAATGCATTCAAGAGGGCTAAGTCCTTCAATTAATTCTACCCTGCTCTTTCTCAAAGATTCCTGCATTATTTATGGACCATCGCCACAGCAGATTATTATTTGCTGTGCGGTGTTTACATCCAAGATTTAAATCTAATCCCCAGGGATTGAGATGGTCTCATGTTTGGATTGACACATGGGCAAGGCTTTGTAATTAGTGGAGGTGCCCTTTTGATATCTGCCTGATGAAAAACAGTCTGACGGTTAACATGCAGGCTGCAGTCTCACTCATTTCTCATCCACCCCTGGTGGTGTCTAGTCATGCAAAATACATTGATCTGCTCATGTTTTCAGATGTTTTTGGAAACTTTTACTGCTGCTACGAAACAATGGAATGTAGATTTGGTGCTCAATGGGATTAAAAAATACATTTGAAGAAGTGTTTAGAAAGATCCTTACTCTCCAGATATTTAACAAACCTCAATGTCAACCATTTTTAAAGCCACCCTTTTTTTTCAAAGTGTTTCCTGGATGCACACAGGCCAGGTTATGCAAAAACATTGTGTTATCTTGACATCCCTTAAATGTATTTCTTTTGGGAGAATAAGAGACAGTGCACAATTGAGTTTGATGGGAAAAACAGTTGATCTGGCAGGCAGGTCTAAAAATAAATAAATAGAGGTCACGCATGCAACAAAAATAGGCAAAAGCTGAGGCAACATACTGTAGACAATTTAGGAAAAAAAGATAGCCTGTGGGGAGTAGGCTATATGGGGCTGATGACTAATGAGCAGCAGGTGCGTAGGCAGGAAACACTCTGAGGACAACTGGTGGGCAGGTGAGGAATGGCAGAGACTGACAGGAGAGTTTAGCAAAACACAGAATCAGGACAGGAAATGGAGTCAGAAGCAGATGAATTAGATACAAAACATTACGGCATAGCAGATGATGCATCAGTGATTCATTCTAGGAACATAATTAATTTGTCAGCAAAGGTTGCATAACTGCAATTCTATTCATTTGTGTAAAAAAAAATGCATTAATACTGAACAAAACAAACGTTGGAGAAAGCCAACTCTGCATCTCTAAGGAGCTTTTCAGCCTCTATGAATTGTTATTATGACTGGACATTTAATGGGCGATTAACTTCCAACTGTTCTTATCATCAGCTGCCATTAGCTCTGATGAACTCACTGTATGCTCCCTGCCCATAACGGCAGACAAAGTTAGAGTTAACAAATGGAAAGTGAACACAGTAAAGCCTCCTTCAAAAGACCCAGATATTTTTTCTCATGAGTCGGTGGAGACTGAAAGAGCTGAAAGAAAAGTGGATATTGGATTTAACTCAGATGAATTCTTCTTGCTGGTACCTATTTCAAGGTGGGCACCTGTTTGTTAACATAATTTATACTGAGGATGTTTAACATTAGCTTGTTTTATTATAATTTTTCTGCCCCAAGAGTGGCAAAAAAAAATAAAAAAAAAATAATAATAATATATATATATATATATATATATATATATATATATATATATATATATATATATATATATATATATATATATATATATAATGCTTGAAAATGATTTTAGGTGACAACCACGATTTAAGATGTTTTAACATAAAATAAACATTTAAGTTACGCTAGCTAGCCTACATTTACGATAGCTAGCTAGCAACCTTGCTAATATTAGCTCCTTTATAGCTTAACGTAACGTTAGCTAGCTAGTAGCTAATAAAAACAAAGAGTGCATAGAGATGACTAACTAATCAACCGTTATGATGATTTTGACAGGTTTTACGTTGCGTGATGACCACTTAAACTTTCCACAAACTTATAAGAGAATGCCTTAATTTGATAAACCTGCCTTAAAATGTGTATATTACAACAAATAAATAATATAATAAAAAAATTTTTTTTGTATGAAATAAAAAATCTGTAATGGACTAAAGGCAACCCATAAATGTCACTACATGAGCCCGCCAAACTCACTTACTGACGCAAAGTTGGATAATTGAATTTATTGTCGTATGTGTAGACTAAGCGATATTGAAGGTTATACTAAAATGTTCCTCAGGTCATCCTCCTACGCTGGAGAACCCTAGATGGGGCTCCTGTGGAAGAAGCAGGTCTAGCGCCCCCCTAAGTTGACAGCCATAACCCTTCATCCAATCCACGGGGACAGGACCGCTGCTCTGTCAGTTTATTTCCCCGCTCTCGAGCGCCCGGCGATGCGGTGCTGAGCAGGTGTGAGCATCGTGAAGGACACACGGACGGACGCATTTGCCCGCTACGGAAGGTAAGGACACTGGACAGATAAAGTGAAAACTGATTTGTTTGACATTATTATCAGGGAAGCCGGGGCGCTGCATTTTGACAGCTGGGAAATCAGTGTTGTTTACAACAGACTGAGAGGGATGCGCGGATGGGATGGATCTTATGCAGCCCTCCGCAATGCAGAATTGGACGATATGGTTCCGAAGAAACTGCATTTTGCATTTGTGTGCCGTATTGACAGATGCAGAGGGATACTGTGTGCGCAACATCTGACATATCGTGGCGTGGTGGGGATGATGCTGTTACATTATCTGCTGCACATCCTGGCATGCACTTCCCTCCCAAAAATAGTCGATTCACAGAGCAGATATAAGGATATATTGCAGCATACAGCACATCTGCCTTAAAGAAAGAAGTCTGAGTATTAGATGCAGCATTCATTTGACCACGCCAGAGGCCATAGCCTAATAGCGCCGCACATACCGATGATTCAAACTGCCGCCTGCCTTACAGCCAAAAGATTAGGAGGCACCCGACGACTGTAAACACTTTTTCATCTGGGGTGGAACTAAAACGCATGCCGTGGTCTTAGTTCCGCGATCAATTGAGGCATATGGTTTGGATCTGTCATCTTTACTTGCAGATTGAGTCGTAGTGCTAAATAATGGCTCATCGCAGGGTTTTTCTGTCAGGATGTCAAGTGCTGGAAAAGGTGTCATGGGCGCGTCCTGACTCACCAGACTATATGCTTCATTGGAGAGAAACTGTTCATTCTACATGCTGCTTAAGTATGGTCTAGGGACTTCCAGAAGTCCTAGAGATATTTGTTATGGGGGTCTTCGTGATGTAGAAAAATGATGAAGAGTTATTTAAATACACTTTTAGTTAACTCATTAATGACATGGTTAAAAACAGATGATGGTAACCTAAAACAAATCATGTAACTATGCACCGATTCATAGGGAATCACAAACAACTCCCCGGTTGAATCTTTTTAAAATATTACATTGTTATTTTGCATCTAAGTCGGGGTTATTGATCAGAAACTGTTTTTGAAACTGTAATCTCTGTAAATAACTGCAGTGAGTCGTCTGTCTGCAACTAAAGATGTTTGCCTGTATAACCACATAATGGGTTGATACTTACACTCAAGTGTGGTTATGGTTTCCATAATGCTGTTGAATAATGGCTTGGTTTAGCACAGCTTCCTGTAGCAGACAGCAGAGTATGATTTAAGTCACCACAACTTTTCATTGTGGAAAAATTTGCAAAGTGTGTGATTAATATTGTAATATATTTCATCAAACTAGAAGGGGGATTATGACATCTCATGGGCCTCTTTGTTGGCTATTCATATTTCTAAAGTTGTTTTGTGTTTGTGATTGGCAGAGCTGTCCTGGTATTTTTTTATTATTGTTCTCAGAATAACATATTAATGTAGGATTATGAACAAGTGTGTTAGTTTGTTCCTGTATGATCATACTGTTGCTCATCCTTTCTAAAAATGTGTATATATTCAGATGACCAATTGATACCCGTCTGACCGCTTTTTGCTCCTGGGCGCCGCGATACACCTAAATATGTTTGAGCCACATTTTCATTTTTCGGCTATATTTTTTCAATTCAGTGCCATGTGTGAGATCCTTCACTCTGTGTCTGTCATGATTGAATCAGAGCCATAAATGTGGCACAAAATGTCAGAGGGATTCCTTTGCTGCCTGTCAGGTGGAGCACTTTATGAATCTAGTAAGCTTGACTGCTGCTAATGCATCCTGTGCTGTCCTGTGTACACCCCGAGGACAGTCCCTCTCCTTCATGCTAGGTGAATGAATTTACTCTGCTCCGAAGTAGGCTAACGTAACTGCATGCAAGGCATCATCTTACATTTATACCCCTTACTCCACAACGAATTATGTCTGAATATAGAGTTTTGAATTTTGTATTAAGCTGTTCCCTGCCAGCATTTTGGCTGTAGGGCCGGGGTGGCTTGAGGAGTCTGCATGGCAAACTCTTTACATAACACAGTACCCTGCAGGATGTGGCTGTTCTGTGATGCATTTCAAAGCTACAGGCTCAGCCTCCATTAGTGTCACAGTCAAATGACTCAACATAGCCGTACACTTACTTGTCCTTTGGTTTAAAGATTCAGTCACACACATCTGCCATGTATTGGGTAGACAAGCTAACCTCACCTGAGGCAGAAAATAGAGCCGCCTTCAACCTCCCCATCTCGACTTCACCTCAGTCAGCCTGTAATTTATGAACGTGAATACCAATGTGGGAGAGACTACTTTCACTTATCTGGTGTATGAATGTTTCCTGCAAAATCTGTCCAATGCAAATATTCAGCAAGACAATGATTTTCTTCTATTTTCCAATCAATACAAGCACATTTATTTTGGTGCTTAAATTTAAACCTTGGATGTTTGCCATTGAAGATTAAGTAATTAGTTGTAAGTAAGTAAGTAAGAGTTCTTTTAGATTAGATTTGTTTCCAGATGTCCTTCTGAGCCCTGGGCGACAAATTATTGGGCAAAGACTCAAAGCATTACTTAAAGAGAGGAAGATAGATCTTGCGTGCAATTTTGAAAAGACTCTTAACTGTTTGGCAGCGTTGGCATTTGCAGGCAACAGGGCTAGTTTGTTAGGCGCTGTTTGTTCTGTCACACTGAATGCAGTGTCGGTCACGCTGGAGGGAATACGTCTTGCAGACTTGTTTCATTGTTAAATTAAATGCACTTGGAGAGGAGATAGCCTGACGAGACCGCCTATGCACATGAACATTTGTGTGCAGAAACACACAAACACACAAACACAAGCCCTTATTGCAGCAACTGTCTTCACTGCATGTAAAAGTGCTTTTCTCTGTCCTGCTGACAAAACATGTGATGCTCTCGTCTTGATGCTTCAGTTTGGATTGCTCAGCAATTTACGCACCGGCGATCAATAGCGAGATCCACTAATGGTACGACAGTGAGGCAGAGACATGACGCGTTCTATGTTTGCCTGGAGACAGACCTCTCCTCTGTTCATGCCTGAGGAGGAGAAAGGGCCTCAGTCTCCATCTGCCATCTCTGGCTATCATTTTGCACCAGACCTAGCATTGACTGCTCCCTGCTCTCTGCATGCACGTGACCCTTATCTTCTGTGTGAGACACTGAGCTACTTCGAAAAAACTCGGGCACAGTACACATTTGAATCCCACTTGTTGACTTTCCATTTAATTTAATTTGTGAATGTTAGGCCACACTGTTACTGTAGTAAGCTATTTTGTTAGGCTTTAAGATATTTAATAGTTTTTGTTATTATAATCTCGTAACAGGGTGATACTTGTTTGCTTTGTATAGCCAATAAGTTGAAAAGATAGCCATGCAGGTTAGAGATGAAGTGACCGAAAGTAATTGATATTACATATTTTTTCACGCAAAAATGCCAAACACTTGCTGGTTCTAACTTCTCCGATGTAAGACATTGCTTTTCTTGTCCGATGTGATAGTAAACTGGACTGTGATGGGCATTTTATTGACCAAACAATTAATGCAGTAAATAAACAGGCAGATTAATAATACTTTGTTGCAGCCTTAATGCAGCTGCCAACATTAGTAGCCAGCTTGATCTTTGAAGCACCTTACATTGTTTTATATGTACAGGACTTTTCTTTCAGTTCACTCACTTTGTTTGACTGAATAAGGTTTTGTTGCTCGGGCTGATGTTCTATTTCTGGAGCCACTATTTAATGATCTCGAGTAGTTGCTCCGGGCACTTCAGGAGGCTAGTTACTTTTAAAGACAGAACCAAAAAGAATAATTATTCAGCCACACTGAATTAAAGGTGTGTGTGTGTGTGTGTGTGTGTTTCTGTGTGTGTGTGTGTGTGTGTGTGTGTGTGTGTGTGTCTATGTGTGTGTGTGTGTGTGTGTGTGTGTGTGTGTGTGTGTGTGTGTGTGTGTGTGTGTGTGTGTCCATGATTTGTATCTGCCATATCTAAAATCAGGATATAAATACAGCCTGCATAAATGGCCTTTTGTTGATTTACACAAATGCAGCACAATGCTGAAGATAAAAATAGAATATATTGGGTTTCAACTTCTGTCTTTTTGTCTATTTATAGCATTAAAGCTCCTGGAGAAAGATGTTATTAATTTAGTGACAAGGTAGAAAGAAAAGGTTTTGATGAAATGGCTTGGTTGTAAAACCATCAAGAAACCAAATTCCCCTAAAGGTATGACTCAGAGTGTCTCTTATCATAGAACATTTTAATCCGTTCCTCTTCTCTTTATCAGCGTGATTTTGTTTGTGATAAAGTGCTGAGCTTCCTCTGTGGCTCCTACGGTTTGTGTATCTGCCAAAGTGAAGTCTCATTCAAAACAACATTACTCCACTTCCATTAAGATAATGTTGACCGGACAAGCAGGTAGTGTTCGGAAATTGCCTGGTATCTCCTCCTGTCACTCAGGAGGGGGTGGGGGGGGGGGGGAATAGGATGACATTGATCACTGTCATTGAAGGGTTGTCTTGAAGCAGGTACAACTTATGTTCAGAGATGTGTGTCAGTGGTCTGTTGAGGCAACTGAGGAATTCAACTCCCCAAAATCCCAGTTTAAATAATATTAAGGAAGAAAAACAAGGATTGATTATTATTAAATAGGTCAGCACTGAGAACAAGATTGATTTACTGAATAATTAATGCTTAACAGGCCATCTGTGTGTGTGTTCCTGACAATTCTACATTTTTCACGTTCAAGTTTTTTAGGTTAAGGTATTATTTTTGCGACATTTAAGAACAACTAACATCTGTAACTAGGTTACATGTGACGAGACTTTACTGCTTTAATCTGATTCCTTTTCTTTCTGAGATATTTTTAGACTTTACAATCAAAGGAAATCTTTTGGGATTTACGGACTCAATTAGAAGGAGATTACAAATGTGTGCCCTTCGCCTGCTAATTTCTGTTACCACCATGATTAGCCCTTTTAATTTTTCTCCGATAATATTTGACTTCCTTCATTACAATGTCAGCGCAGACAGCTGCTTGTTTGCTTATTAGCAGAGCAAACCTTATCTGGCTTCACTGAGATGCATTCAATTTCCGCAGTAATATCAATAGCTATTTGCTCATCAAATAGCTAATTGCATTTTGCGTGTTGTTATATCGTTAGAAAGAGGTTCGTACTTTAATGATGACAAGAAATAAAAGTGACGGTACGACGAGATTAACAAGTTCAGAGGACAGTTTTACCTAATTAAGTAGTCCATTTTAATGTGAACGTGTCTTAATTAAACTGCTCCTCAAAGTGTCAGAACACCTCTTGTGTATTTGTTTAACATTTCACTGAGCAGAAATATAGTGTTACACACAGTGGACTGACTTTTCACATGGGAGTCTTGAGCCATCTGTTTTTGCACCTTTCGTCGGCGCAGTCAGAGACATTGTTTACGGTGCAATTTCATGCACTCGGAGAATCAGTGGTGTGTGTCTGATTTCTTCCCTTGGATTTCAGCCAGAGTGTTGAAATGTAGAATTTTTCACCAAGTGAAATGTTCATCTGTTGAGAGGTTTTTGCTCCTTTCATGGTGTGTCATCCAGATCAGTCCAGATCATAAGGAATGACAGAGATTGTTGGTGAAGACCTTTGAGCGAGCTGCACAATTATATGGAGTAGGAGAACATGATTAGAGGAGACTTTTTGGATGATTAAAGGTTGGAACAGAAAATAATCACCTTCGGTGCTGGCAAAGCCTTACCTGTACAACTATTTCCCCCTGACAGTAATCTATTCCATAATCTTCAAACAAAAGCTAGTATTTAGCATCATTTTAAAGATTAGATTACCTCTGTATCCTTCGTCATGCATATTCTCAGTGATGGGCTGCATTGTTTTGGATTTAATCCTATTTAATCTGTGTTTATCATTGGTTTGTGAAAGCTTACTGTAGATGCAACCCCATGCATTGTTATCTTATAGTACTGGGGATAAAGAACAAGCCCAATTGTGCAGGGAACTGTCCAATTAGGTATGAGAAAGCGTCTTCCTCACTGGGGCCAAGCCACTCTTGGGGCCTGTGAGCAAAGCCTGTTGCTATGGTGCTGTGAGCATGTGTGGAAGACAATAACCTAACTTCATCTACATGCTATTTCATCAGTATGTACGGCTCCCAAGCCTAACCACACTCCTCAGTTTATACCACCACCTTTCATATACCCTATGTTGTTTTTTTAATGCTATCCCAGCGTATGTTTCCTCATAGTGATGATGCATGCTGTATATGGTTGACAGCTCAGCCCTGTTACTCCAATAGCATACTAAACTGGAGTCGTGAACTCTCCACCGGTGTTGTGTTGAAAATAATGAAAGAGAGGGGTCAAAGGGATTCTTACACTAATCAGAAACGTCCTTGGTGAGAAGCATACTAGCTCTTTAGCTGACTGACCTCTAGCCTTCTGCTGGAGGGACTGTATGTGTGAGAAGTGTATGGATAGAAGGCTAATCGTGGAGTGAGCCCAAAGGCGAAGGCCTCCTGGCACGTGGAGCGAATACTGAGCAAGCCGAGCTCTTGGGAAGCCTCATTATACATTTAGGGGCGTCCTGTTTTCCCTCTCTCTGGACAGCTGGACAGCTAAATTGTTTGTGGATCAATAGTTTAGCTTCCTACTGGCTCCACAGAGTGAGTGAAGTGCATTTAAACCTAAGAAATCCCATTACCCTTGGCAGAGAGGGGAAGGATAGCACTGGGGGCCTCAGCAAGTGCTATTGCTTTGCCCATTATTCAGCCTCGCTGTTTGTTTACCTGCAGTGCTTCTGCTGGGACCACCCATAGTCATTTTATACTCGTTATCAAATTTCCTTCGATTTCCATTTTCTTTGCTACACAGTTTCGGCCATAAATATCCCATGATATTCCCATTTGGTGATATTTCTTTAAAATAATGCTGTATGCACTTTTTTTTTTAAATCATTCATTGGATGCTGTCATTTCCGGAACACTACGAGATCGATTGAAAGTTATAAGGTTTTGTTGGGCAAGCTGATTGTATATTAATTCTGCTTTTTTAATGGCCAGAGCCTGGCTGCAGCCTGTCTGTATTGATTTAACACTTATTTAAAATGTCTGTTGTTTTTCAGTTCAGCTCTTTGGCTATGTAAAATGCAAAGAGAGAATAAAGGGTAGAGATAGAAGGAAGGGGGAGGGGGGGGGGGGGGGGGGGGTATAATGAGGAACAGAAAAGAACAAAACATTTGGAGCTCTCCCTTCATTCCTTAGATCAGTGTAACCAGAAATAAAAGCTGTGGCTGGTGCAGGCTCTCGGCTGCGGGCCGCCGCTGTCCTCTCCTGGCTCTCCTGCAGTGCGACCGGGGCATTTGTGTTTCACTGGTCACTCTCCGAGCTACTGGGCTCAAGGCTGCATCTCTACATGAAGAGCCCATTGATGTGGGCAACATTAGCATTCGCTGTAGGCGAGCACGACAAACAGGTTGGTTTTCCGTTTCACACTAACAAACCTGTTCTCTCTGGATCCTCTCTAAAGGTCTCAAATCAACCCTCTTGTTGCATAGCTAATGAGTGTGGATAAAGGAGGTCAAAGAATGCTTATGTAGGCCTCTTCAGTCTAAGCAGTGTACTCTTTGTATGAAGCCTCGCCCTGCCAACTGCCATGTCAGGGCAACACTGTCACATCTGGCTCACAAACTTACAAGGTGATGTAACCACCTGCGTCATGCTTTCTGTAAGTGCTAGTGGGACAATACACCAGCTCTAATAGCTTCCGACAAACTACCCTAAAACGTCCCCGAACAAAAGTTGTTCTTTTCGTGTTGGCATATCATTATTCAGATCTGAAACCAAGATTCTGAGGGAATCTGGCTGACTTATGCATGAGATTTGTGCACTAATTATGCTGCAGATTCTTTTCCCTGGCTCGGTTTGTAGCTGCAGGAGCTTTTGTTGCAATCTGCTAATTCATGCTGCTGAAATGATCCTCACAATTTTACTTAGCAACAGCAAATTGCCCCCGAGAAGAAGTGGCTAATATTACCCCATGAAAAATAACACATGCGGCCCATCTCTATGTTTTAATTAGGCTATCATGAGTCACACTACTGCTTGAGCAAGTCATTCTAATGCCAAGAGAGAGAGAGAGAGAGAGGTCGAGGGCGAGAAGGGAGGAAAGAGAGAGGAGGGATGCCAGCTTCCTAATTACAGATCTTTCTCTTCTCACATTGTACATTTCAGCCTTACTGTAGAGGAATTTATACGAACAGTAAACATGCAGCAGATAATGAAGATGTGAGTGAACAACACACCACCCTTATTATTCTCATTACTGGCCGTCTAGACTGAGGGAGGTGCCAGCAATCACAACATCAGCCCAACTAAAGATATCGCTCACAGTATTCCACGGAGAGAAATATGCCATGCATGCATATTAATATGGCATTTGTTCAGAGTTCAGTTGGGCATGGGCCACGGCGGTGGACAGCCTTCATACTGTATGTGTGGGCCTCGTGGTGAAAAGTGTCAGTAGTATAGCCCCCAGTGTCACTGGTTGGATTATTCATCAGGAAGGTGTAAAGACAGTGAGTGGAGGAAAGGGCACCCAGAGGTGAATCTGACGGGGAGAAAGAGCACTGAATCATTGTATTCCTGTGCTCTTTTCACACACACACACACACCCCCCGCCCCCCCCCCGCCTTTGCAGTATTCTGACTCTTATCTGCAACACACAGCTCCACTCATGCTGCTCACACAGGGCTGTAGTGTGTGGAGGACAGACGGAGCGAAGGGCACAGCGTCACAGTCAAGCGAGCACACACACATATGCACAATGGATGGAAAGAGGAGGGGTGGTACTTTTCTTAATTCCCCTTCAACAGAGGACAACAAGGCAAAGCAAAACACTGCTCTTCTATATGACTGAAGGGGGGTGGAAACTACTCTGTGTTTAGAGAGACTGCTGGAGCACTTAATGTTATTCACATTGACCCATGACCAACTAGATCATGGATCGACTCCCGTACAACGAGATGAAAAGGTTGCAAAACAATGTATGCCTGCAACTAACTATGTATTTGGCATCAAGCTAATTAACTTATGAATTATATTTTCTGAAGCTGGAGCCAGGTAGACAGGGAGGTTAGCTTAGCTTAGCATAAAGACTGGAAGCACGGGGAAACTGGCCTGGCTCTGTCCAAAGGAAAGACGAATAAACCTCTGACACATTATGTCTCGTGAAAAGAAAGTGTAAACTTCACAATATGTTTTAGGGAATATTTCTTGTGCACAGAGACTTCTTGGATTCTTGTCATCACTATGAGGTTGCCAGGCAACCAGCAGAGAGGCCAGATTACTTTTGGACAAAGCTAGGTTAGCTGGAAATGGTATTGGTCTTCTTCAAAATGGAAATGATTCTACATTTTGCAATTTAAGTGAACTGCTGATGCCAAGTCCATTAAATATGAGATGTGCTGAATAAAATATGATGTAATTTGCTAATAGTCTTAAAGCATGAGTAAAGGCTGCTAAGTTAAGCAGCCAAAGTAATTAAACAATGACTTTTAAAGTTATAAAACAACTGCTCAGTGCTGTAGTTTTACTTAAGCACTGGCGTGAACACAATGTAGGTGAAAGGGCCCTGTGAGTATTCTTAAGGCAGTCAAGCAAAAGCATCTATTTGAAGCATAATATATGAACAGTCTCTTAACCTAGTTTAGCTTCCTTGCTGCTACTGGAGCGAACGTACGCTCGATTGGAAATGCTGTACACCCTGTAGCGTTGTGGGTTGTTGTCTGAGCTTTGTCTTCAACAGCAGTTGGACCAGAGTGTACGCAAACAGCTTAGACACACATAACAGTGAAGAAATGATTTCCTTATGTGAAGTGATAGTCTTGTGATCTGAATGCCAGAAAGCTCCCACACATCTGCACCTCCTCACGCTGATGAAGCTAAGTAATGACAGGATGTACCCTTTTTGATTTGGAAAGTTTCAGTGTTTGAAGAGACATCATTTCAGCCTAATCGTAGTCGGTAAGTTATCTACACAGTCGGTTGATCGCGGTCTGGCATCATGATCAAAGCACTCTTTTTCAATGCATGTCCTTCTGTTCCTCTGTTGTTTAAGTGGGCACCTGTTCTGTCTTATGAGCCATGATCACATGGTGTGACTTGGCCAAGAGGCAGCGCATGACTCAGGTCTTTGCCCAGGCTGTGCTCATTGTCAGTCGGCACACACACTGCTTTCCAACAGGCCGCCATGTGCTCAACAGTAAACACAGGTGACTGGGTCTGTTGACATGGACATTGTGTTCCGGACATGAACATATATGCTGGTGGAGGGCCTGGGCTGGGGAAAGTCTTTGCAAATATCCCTTCATGCTCAAATGAATCAAATATTTTAATTAATACAAAGGAAACAACCAACAGTAAGTAAATTGGATAATGTGTGCGCATGCCGTAATGTATCAACACATGTTAGCATGGCCAGGCTGTCACACTCAGGTTTCTGGCTATTCGAATAAGAGCTCATGCTGACTGTTTGAAATAGTATATGCAACTTTTCAATGAAGGAGTACTTGAGTGCCAAATAACAGGGGAATATCATTTTACACTTAAATGCACCCATTGAGAGAGACCGTGGAGCTTGCAGCGGCACAACTAGTGGAGGAAGACTTCCCGATGGGTAGGCATGAATATGCATGGCGCTGCTTAAGAGCACTGGCACCGGCTGATACAGTATGGCAGTCAATGGATTCACAGAGGAGGCTTTGTCTCATCTACTTTCAACTCTGGAGGAGAAGTCTGAGCCTCTTGTTTGAACTGTTCCTCCCTAAAGAGATACTTCTGTTCTGCAGAGGGATCAGAAAGAGAAATCTCTAATCATGCTTAAGACAAACTTTGAATCTTAGAAATGCAATGAGGATCCTTATTTTGTGTTAATTATATTTCCTCACTCGCCACTTAATTACATATTTATCAGTAAGATCACAGGGTGTTTACGTCCCCCTAACCAACTTGGAATTATGATCTTTCATTTGGGATTCATTGAGTTACCAAAGTAAACAACCCTGCATGTGTCTGGTGCACCAGAGATCTTTGAAAGGGATATGTTCTCCCAAACCTCTTCTTGTGGTCTATACGTATTCTAGACACTGACGCTGTTCAACGCTGAGACCAAGTGGCAGGGGATTTGTTTCTCTCCTTCTCATTTCCAAGAATAATCTGTCATCCATACACATCTGCGTTGGAGAGAAAGATGGAAATAGGAAATATCAAAAGTAAACAAATATCTGCAGAGCTCTCTATCAAGTTCTTAAAGCTGCAAATTGGCCATGTTGCCCGTGGCAATAGGGCTGCTGTTGCATCAAAGCTACAGCGGCATTGGGAGTTACAGTAACAGCCACATCGGCTTCACCAAATTGAATTATCACTCCCAAAGCTTCAGCACGTCTGGTGCAGGCATCAATCTGCAGCTTCTGTCTGCCTTTCCCATGCTTCTGTTTTCCTCTGTTCTTCTACGGTCGTTATGCAGCTGAGAGGTTTCACATAGGAATGTGAGTGAAGCTCTGATTTCTCTGCAGGGACACATTCTGTTTAGGAAAAAAACAGATGTGGCTGTTGGACAGATCCAGACACATTGTTCTTGTACAAACATACAGCCACACACTGCTGATTGGGATGGAAAGACATCAGAATGTGTATATATATACTAGTTTATAATCTGAGCAGTCGGACTTGCTATATAGCAATTTGAGACTTTAGTGTAATTACTTTGAACAAACAATAAAATCTCTGCAAGATTGCATCATGGCTCATTTGCATTTTGCAAGTTTATAATTATGACCAGTTTTATTTCAGTGGGAAATACTGGCTGAGAGACAAACAGGCTGGGGGAGTCAGAAAGTAAACGGTGTTGGTTTTGGACTTTTCTTAGGCTTTGTTGACAAGAAGAAAAATACAGAATGACACCACACTTATCCTTTAGGTTGCACATGTCTTTGTGAGAAACAGTGGGGAACATAAGCACTAAGAGAAGCACTGGAAAGGAGGTTTTCTCTGTATTCATCCTAATTATGGGCTGCCATGATACCGAGGTATCAGCACCGTCTTAACAAATCAATACAATGCGATTGAGCGAGCCTCTCTGACTCAGATTGTCTTGAGCTTTACTGACAAACATCGATTTGTCTTCTGATGGATTCCGATTCTCAGGCATCGCTCTGTGTATTCTAACACACAAGTGAATTGATTTATACATGTAAATGATGTGCTGGTGTCTCGCCCACATCCACAAAGACGTCGCTGTATGTCTTGCAGAGAACATCATCTTGTTTGTCCTGTGAATACCTCTGATTTACATTGTGTCTCAATGGTCATTACATTCTCATCTGTTTGGAAGGTACATTTTTCTGCCATTTTACAATCAATATTGCTGGTGGTGAAATGGTCCACTAAAGTGTTGAGGCGTGGAAACACTCTCTTTAGCTGACTTGCACTTACAGTGCAGTGCACACACACTACTTATTCACACACACCTACCCAGACACTCACTCACTCACTCACCCTCGATTTCTCTGACAAAGCTGAAGAAAAACGCAGAAATTAAGCAGTGTGTGGAGGATTATATTGTTTAGTTTGACTGTGTGTCTCCCTCGCTGAAATCTTCTCACCTGCAGTCTGTTCAAACAGTCTTCTGAGCAGACGTGGATGATGAACACAGAATAGCCCGGAGTTGAGATGTTGAAGAGGAAAAGGAGGGAGTGGGCAGCTATCTGGCAATGGACACTGTATTCTATGATCAGGCTTATTGCTTTGATGTACAGCAATAAATTAGCAGACAGCCTGGTGTTGAGTGTTCACATCCATTCTCTATTGTTAGAGGGAACGAGATCATGTTTTGTTTATATTGTGCAGGTTTGCAGATTAATTTAGCTTTAAATGTTATTATGATGCACAAACACGTCACTCAAATAAGATGAGAAAAATCATATCATTTAAATGAAACGCTGCCCAAAAAACCTGGAAATATTACATTTTTACAATAACGGTCCCAGGCCAGATTAAACGAAACTGGGCCTGTGGTGGAACAGATCACTGGAGCCAATGCTCGTGACAGCAACAGTGACATTTGTGCAGCCTTATACTGTGTTGTTACATCTATGTTCACAGCTGTATGCAGTATTCATGAGGAAGGGCAGCCCATACAGTAGCATCTCTAATGATACTCCTGACTTTTATTCACATACACACACACACACGCCCACACTCAAAGACAGCAGCCAGCCAATGGTT